>NW_027457244.1:0-151618 GCF_040206685.1 Ascaphus truei | reverse complement strand
CTTCTCTCTCTCCCCCTCCCTTCTCTCTCCCTCTCCCTTATAACTCCCTCGTCATTCCCTCTCCCTCTCCCTTCTCTCTCTCAACCATTCCTTTCTCTCTCACCCTCTTCCTTCTCTCTGTCTCTCCCTCTCTCTTCTCTCTCTCCCTTCTCTCTCCTCTCTCCCTCTCCCTTCTCTCTCACTCTCCCTTCTCTCTCCATTTTCCTTGTCACTCCCTCATCTCTCTCTCTCTCTCTCTCTCTCTCTCTCTCTCTCCCTTCTCCATCTTCCTTCTTCTCCATCTCCCTTCTCTCTACATCTACCTTCTCTCTCTCCGTATCCCTTCTCTCTCTCCCTATCACTTCTCTCTCTCCCTATCCCTTCTCTCTCTCCCTTTTCCTTCTCTCTCCCTATCCCTTGTCGCTCCCTCTCCCTTGTTTCTACCTCTCCCTTGTCTCTCCATTCTCTCTCCCTCTTCCTTCTCTCTCCCTCTTCCTTCTCTCTCCCTCTTCCTTCTCTCTCCCTCTTCCTTCCCTCTCCCTCTCCCTTCTCTCTCTCCCTTCTCTCTCTCCTCTCTCCCTCTACCTTCTCTCTCCCTCTCCCTTCTCAATCCCTTTTCCTTGTCACTCCCTCATCACTCTCTCTCTCTCCCTTCTCTCTCTCTCCCTTCTCCATCTTCCTTCTTTCTCCATCTCCCTTCTCTCTACATCTACCTTCTCTCTCTCCCTATCCCTTCTCTCTCTCCCTATCCCTTCTCTCTCTCCCTATCCCTTCTCTCTCTCCCTCTTCCTTCTCTCTCCCTATCCCTTGTCGCTCCCTCTCCCTTGTTTCTACCACTCCCTTGTCTCTCCATTCTCTCTCCCTCTTCCTTCCCTCTCCCTCTTCCTTCTCTCCCCATCTTCCTTCTCTCTCCATCTTCCTTCTCTCTCCATCTTCCTTCTCTCTCCATCTTCCTTCTCTCTCCCTTTCCATTCTCTCTCCCTTTTCCTTTTCCCTCCCTTTTCCTTCTCTCTCCCTCTCCCTTCTCTCTCCCTCCTCTCTCCCTTGTCACCCCCTTCTATCTCCCTCTCCCTTCTCTCTCCCTATACCTTCTCTCTCCCTCTTCCTTCTCTCTCCCTCTTACTTCTCTCTCCCTTTCCATGCTCTCTCCCTTTTCCTTATCTTTCCATTCTCTCCCTTTTCCTTTCCCCTCCCCTTTCCTTCGCTCTCCCTCTCCCTTCTCTCTCTCTCTCCACTCCCTTCTCTCTCTCTCTCCCCCTCCCTTCTCTCTCCCTCTCCCTTATAACTCCCTCGTCATTCCCTCTACCTCTCTCTCTCCCTCTCCCTTCTCTCTCTCTCTCCCTTTCCCTTCTCTCTCACCCTCTTCCTTCTCTCTGTCTCTCCCTCTCCCTTCTCTCACTCTCCCTTCTCTCTCTCCTCTCTCCCTCTCCCTTCTCTCTCCCTCTCCATGCTCTCTCCCTTTTCCTTATCTCTCCATTCTCTCCCTTTTCCTTTCCCCTCCCCTTTCCTTCGCTCTCCCTCTCCCTTCTCTCTCTCTCCACTCCCTTCTCTCTCTCTCTCCCCCTCCCTTCTCTCTCCCTCTCCCTTATAACTCCCTCGTCATTCCCTCTACCTCTCTCTCTCCCTCTCCCTTCTCTCTCTCCCTTCTCTCTCTCTCCCTTTCCCTTCTCTCTCACCCTCTTCCTTCTCTCTGTCTCTCCCTCTCCCTTCTCTCTTTCTCCCTTCTCTCTCTCCTCTCTCCCTCTCCCTTCTCTCTCCCTTCTCTCTCCCTTTTCCTTGTCACTCCCTCATCACTCTCTCTCTCTCCCTCTCTCTCTCTCTCTCCCTTCTCTCTCTCTCCCTTCTCCATCTTCCTTCTTTCTCCATCTCCCTTCTCTCTACATCTACCTTCTCTCTCTCCGTATCCCTTCTCTCTCTCCGTATCCCTTCTCTCTCTCCGTATCCCTTCTCTCTCTCCGTATCCCTTCTCTCTCTCCCTATCCCTTTTCTCTCTCCCTCTTCCTTCTCTCTCCCTATCCCTTGTCGCTCCCTCTGCCTTGTTTCTACCTCTCCCTTGTCTCTCCATTCTCTCTCCCTCTTCCTTTCCTCTCCCTCTTCCTTCCCTCTCCCTCTTCCTTCTCTCTCCATCTTCCTTCTCTCTCCATCTTCCTTCTCTCTCCATCTTCCTTCTCTCTCCCTTTCCATTCTCTCTCCCTTTTCCTTTCCGCTCCCTTTTCCTTCTCTCTCCCTCTCCCTTCTCTCTCCCTCCTCTCTCCCTTGTCACCCCCTCCTCTCTCCCTCTCCCTTCTCTCTCCCTATCCCTTCTCTCTCCCTTTCCTTGTCTCTCCCTCTCCCTTGTCTCTCCATTCTCTCTCCCTTTTCCTTCCCTCTCCCTTTCCTTCTCTCTCCCTTTTCCTTCTCTCTCCCTTTTCCTTCTCTCTCCTTTTCCCTTCTCTCTCCCTTTTCTTTCTCTCTCCCTTTTCTCACTCCCTTCTCTATCCCTCTGCCTTTCTCTCCCTTCTCTCTCCCTATCCCTTCTCTCTCCCTCTTCCTTCTCTCTCCCTCTTCCG
This sequence comes from Ascaphus truei, assembly GCF_040206685.1. Taxonomy (NCBI): domain Eukaryota; kingdom Metazoa; phylum Chordata; class Amphibia; order Anura; family Ascaphidae; genus Ascaphus; species Ascaphus truei. The sequence continues at coordinate 149,090 of NW_027457244.1, read as the reverse complement.
TCTCTCTCCCTTTCCATGCTATCTCCCTTTTCCTTATCTCTCCATTCTCTCCCTTTTCCTTTCCCCTACCCTTTCCTTCGCTCTCCCTCTCCCTTCTCTCTCTCTCCACTCCCTTCTCTCTCTCCCCCTCCCTTCTCTCTCCCTCTCCCTTATAACTCCCTCGTCATTCCCTCTCCCTTCTCTCTCTCAACCATTCCTTTCTCTCTCACCCTCTTCCTTCTCTCTGTCTCTCCCTCTCTCTTCTCTCTCTCCCTTCTCTCTCCTCTCTCCCTCTCCCTTCTCTCTCACTCTCCCTTCTCTCTCCATTTTCCTTGTCACTCCCTCATCTCTCTCTCTCTCTCTCTCTCTCTCTCTCTCTCCCTTCTCCATCTTCCTTCTTCTCCATCTCCCTTCTCTCTACATCTACCTTCTCTCTCTCCGTATCCCTTCTCTCTCTCCCTATCACTTCTCTCTCTCCCTATCCCTTCTCTCTCTCCCTTTTCCTTCTCTCTCCCTATCCCTTGTCGCTCCCTCTCCCTTGTTTCTACCTCTCCCTTGTCTCTCCATTCTCTCTCCCTCTTCCTTCTCTCTCCCTCTTCCTTCTCTCTCCCTCTTCCTTCTCTCTCCCTCTTCCTTCCCTCTCCCTCTCCCTTCTCTCTCTCCCTTCTCTCTCTCCTCTCTCCCTCTACCTTCTCTCTCCCTCTCCCTTCTCAATCCCTTTTCCTTGTCACTCCCTCATCACTCTCTCTCTCTCCCTTCTCTCTCTCTCCCTTCTCCATCTTCCTTCTTTCTCCATCTCCCTTCTCTCTACATCTACCTTCTCTCTCTCCCTATCCCTTCTCTCTCTCCCTATCCCTTCTCTCTCTCCCTATCCCTTTTCTCTCTCCCTCTTCCTTCTCTCTCCCTATCCCTTGTCGCTCCCTCTGCCTTGTTTCTACCTCTCCCTTGTCTCTCCATTCTCTCTCCCTCTTCCTTTCCTCTCCCTCTTCCTTCCCTCTCCCTCTTCCTTCTCTCTCCATCTTCCTTCTCTCTCCATCTTCCTTCTCTCTCCATCTTCCTTCTCTCTCCCTTTCCATTCTCTCTCCCTTTTCCTTTCCGCTCCCTTTTCCTTCTCTCTCCCTCTCCCTTCTCTCTCCCTCCTCTCTCCCTTGTCACCCCCTCCTCTCTCCCTCTCCCTTCTCTCTCCCTATCCCTTCTCTCTCCCTTTCCTTGTCTCTCCCTCTCCCTTGTCTCTCCATTCTCTCTCCCTTTTCCTTCCCTCTCCCTTTCCTTCTCTCTCCCTTTTCCTTCTCTCTCCCTTTTCCTTCTCTCTCCTTTTCCCTTCTCTCTCCCTTTTCTTTCTCTCTCCCTTTTCTCACTCCCTTCTCTATCCCTCTGCCTTTCTCTCCCTTCTCTCTCCCTATCCCTTCTCTCTCCCTCTTCCTTCTCTCTCCCTCTTCCGTCTCTCTCCCTTTCCATGCTATCTACCTTTTCCTTATCTCTCCATTCTCTCCCTTTTCCTTTCCCCTACCCTTTCCTTCGCTCTCCCTCTCCCTTCTCTCTCTCTCCACTCCCTTCTCTCTCTCCCCCTGCCTTCTCTCTCCCTCTCCCTTATAACTCCCTCGTCATTCCCTCTCCCTCTCCCTTCTCTCTCTCAACCATTCCTTTCTCTCTCACCCTCTTCCTTCTCTCTGTCTCTCCCTCTCTCTTCTCTCTCTCCCTTCTCTCTCCTCTCTCCCTCTCCCTTCTCTCTCACTCTCCCTTCTCTCTCCATTTTCCTTGTCACTCCCTCATCTCTCTCTCTCTCTCTCTCTCTCTCTCTCTCTCTCTCTCTCTCTCTCTCTCTCTCTCTCTCTCCCTTCTCCATCTTCATTCTTCTCCATCTCCCTTCTCTCTACATCTACCTTCTCTCTCTCCGTATCCCTTCTCTCTCTCCCTCTTCCTTCTCTCTCTCCCTCTTCCTTCTCTCTCTCCCTCTTCCTTCTCTCTCTCCCTCTTCCTTCTCTCTCCCTATCCCTTGTCGCTCCCTCTCCCTTGTTTCTACCTCTCCCTTGTCTCTCCATTCTCTCTCCCTCTTCCTTCTCTCTCCCTCTTCCTTCTCTCTCCCTCTTCCTTCTCTCTCCCTCTTCCTTCTCTCTCCCTCTTCCTTCTCTCTCCCTCTTCCTTCTCTCTCCCTCTTCCTTCTCTCTCCCTCTTCCTTCTCTCTCCATCTTCCTTCTCTCTCCATCTTCCTTCTCTCTCCATCTTCCTTCTCTCTCCATCTTCCTTCTCCCTCCCTCTTCCTTTCCCCTCCCTTTTCCTTCTCTCTCCCTCTCCCTTCTCTCTCCCTCCTCTCTCCCTTGTCACCCCCTTCTCTCTCCCTCTCCCTTCTCTCTCCCTATCCCTTCTCTCTCCCTTTCCTTGTCTCTCCCTCTCCCTTGTCTCTCCATTCTCTCTCCCTATCCCTTCTCTCTCCCTCTTCCTTCTCTCTCCCTCTTACTTCTCTCTCCCTTTCCATGCTCTCTCCCTTTCCATGCTCTCTCCCTTTTCCTTATCTCTCCATTCTCTCCCTTTTCCTTGCCTCCCCTTTCCTTCGCTCTCCCTCTCCCTTCTCTCTCTCTCCACTCCCTTCTCTCTCTCTCCACTCCCTTCTCTCTCTCTCCCCCTCCCTTCTCTCTCCCTCTCCCTTATAACTCCCTCGTCATTCCCTCTACCTCTCTCTCTCCCTCTCCCTTCTCTCTCTCTCCCTTTTCTCTCTCCTCTCTCCCTCTCCCTTCTCTCTCCCTCTCCCTTCTCTCTCCCTTTTCCTTGTCACTCCCTCATCACTCTCTTTCTCTCCCTTCTCTCTCTCTCTCCCTTTTCTCTCTCCCTCTTCCTTCGCTCTCCCTCCTCTCTCCCTTGTCACTCCCATCTCTCTCCCTCTCCCTTCTCTCTCCCTATCCCTTCTCTCTCCCTTTCCTTGTCTCTCCCTTGTCTCTCCATTCTCTCTCCCTCTTCCTTTTCTCTCCCTTTTCCTTCTATCTCCCTTTCCTTTTCTCTCCCTTTTCTCTCCCCTTTCTCTCCCCTTTCTCTCCCCTTTCTCTCCCCTTTCTCTCCCTTTTGCTTTTCTCTCCCTTTTGCTTTTCTCTCCCTTTTCCTTTTCTCTCCCTTTTCCTTTTCTCTCCCTTTTCCTTTTCTCTCCCTTTTCCTTTTCTCTCCCTTTTCCTTTTCTCTCCCTTTTCCTTTTCTCTCCCTTTTCCTTTTCTCTCCCTCTCCCTTCTCTCTCCCTCTCCCTTCTCTGTCCCTCCTCTCACACTTGTCACTCCCTTCTCTCTCCCTCTCCCTTCTCTCTCCCTCTCCCTTCTCTCTCCCTCTCCCTTCTCTCAATTTTTTTTCTCTCTTACTCCCACTCTATCTCTTTCACTTCAACCCGTCTCTTGCTCTCACACACATTTCTTTCTTCCACTTCTCTCTCTCTCTTTTTCTTTCTCACACCCTCTCTTTCTCTCCCTGCTCTCTATTACTCTCCCTGACTAGCATCCCTGCTCCTTCTAAATCACCTGTATTTTACTCTCACAAATGTCCTTTCTTTCTCTCTCTCTTTCAAGGACTACCACTCTCCCCTCTCTCTCACAAACCCCTCTCTCACTCAGTCTAAGCATTGTTTATTTAGTCCATCAGTGAAAGAGGGTCCTCAACTGCATTGCTCTAAAGGGGATTGCATTATATTTTTTCACTTATCTTGGGTAAAATTTATTTGCAGTATGAAAATAGGTAAGTTCGTCTATCAAGATGATGTTCACAAAGGACATACTAACAAGGAGGTAAGTAGTTGAGGTAAGTGAGTACACCTACACAATGCATTGCTTTTATCTCTCAGGATATAAAGCTTTGAGTTGATTTCTCTCCCTTTACACGAGTGTGCCCTTTTAGAGTCAGGCAGTGAACTCTTCGCTACTGTCCCATCTGCAGCGCTAGCTCGACTGTAAATTGGGGGAAGAAAGCATACCCCTTTACGGACGATAGACAGTAGTGCTTCTTCACTCCTAGCATACGGCAGAGGAGAAGCTCCGCTCTGTACAAAACGGATCTAGTCCTCAATGTCCAAGTACTTAGTAGTGAGGTAAAAGCTAGCTCTTTACCTCTAAGGGTGCCTCTCGCTAACATGCAACGAATGCAAGAGTTTTCAAATTTTTGAATGACTAACTGCATATAAATGCAACATGTCAATTGGATAGGGAATAGAATATATACAACAAAATAGAAAGGGCAGGCTCACAGACTGATTCCATGCCCTCCCTCACCCGCTCTTGACCCATGTTCACTATCACCCACCACCTCATCCACCTTCACCCTCACACTCATCCACCTTCACCCACCCACCATTGCCCCCTCACCAACACCTTCACTCACCCACACCTTCACTCATCCCCCTACCTCACCTACATTCACCAACCTTTAACCCCACTTAAACACACCCTCCCTCTTCCACCTTAATCCTCACCCTCCCTCACCCACGTTCACTCTACCTTACTGGCCTCAACCTTACCTACAAAGCCTCCTATACCCATATTAACCATCCCTCACCCACCTTCAACATCACCTTCCCACACCCTCCTTCACCCAACCTCCCTCACCCACCTTCTACCCTCATCATCCATATTAAAATTCACCTTCACCACCCTTACCTGCACACCAATACCCAGCCTCACCCTTGCCCACTCACCCATACCTGAACTGACCCACACTTTTTTCACCCACCTTCATCCTCACCCTCCCAGACACATTTACTCACCCTCCCTAATCCACCTTCAACACCACCTACCCACTCTCCTAACCCTAACCCTAACTTTCAACCCTAACTTTCAACCCTAACTTTCAACCCTAACTCTTCTCTGATTGGTTAGTACCCAAATGAGTCACATACCTAAATTTTCGTATTCCCCTATCACCCTGGGCCAAACAAAAATAGAAAAATAATCCTAAGTGTCAACCCTAACTTTCAACCCTAACTTTCAACCCTAACTTTCAACCCTAACTTTCAACCCTAACTCTTCTCTGATTGGTTAGTACCCAAATGAGTCACATACCTAAATTTTCGTATTCCCCTATAACCCTGGGCCAAACAAAAATAGAAAAATAATCCTAACTTTCAACCCTAACTTTCAACCCTAACTTTCAACCCTAACTTTCAACCCTAACTTTCAACCCTAACTGTTCTCTGATTGGTTAGTACCCAAATGAGTCACATACCTAAATTTTCGTATTCCCCTATAACCCTAACCCTAACCCTAACCCTAACCCTAACCCTAACCCTAACCCTAACCCTAAATCGAAAAATAATCCTAAATGTCAACCCTAACTTTCAACCCTAACTTTCAACCCTAACTTTCAACCCTAACTTTCAACCCTAACTTTCAACCCTAACTCTTCTCTGATTGGTTAGTACCCAAATGAGTCACATACCTAAATTTTCGTATTCCCCTATAACCCTGGGCCAAACAAAAATAGAAAAATAATCCTAACTTTCAACCCTAACTTTCAACCCTAACTTTCAACCCTAACTTTCAACCCTAACTCTTCTCTGATTGGTTAGTACCCAAATGAGTCACATACCTAAATTTTCGTATTCCCCTATAACCCTGGGCCAAACAAAAATAGAAAAATAATCCTAAGTGTCAACCCTAACTTTCAACCCTAACTTTCAACCCTAACTTTCAACCCTAACTCTTCTCTGATTGGTTAGTACCCAAATGAGTCACATACCTAAATTTTCGTATTCCCCTATAACCCTGGGCCAAACAAAAATAGAAAAATAATCCTAAGTGTCAACCCTAAGTGTCAACCCTAACTTTCAACCCTAACTTTCAACCCTAACTCTTCTCTGATTGGTTAGTACCCAAATGAGTCACATACCTAAATTTTCGTATTCCCCTATAACCCTAACCCTAACCCTAACCCTAACCCTAACCCTAACCCTAACCCTAACCTTCAACCCTAACCCTAACCCTAACCCTAACCTTCAACCCTAACTTTCAACCCTAACTTTCAACCCTAACTTTCAACCCTAACTTTCAACCCTAACTTTCAACCCTAACTTTCAACAATAACTTTCAACCCTAACTTTCAACCCTAACTCTTCTCTGATTGGTTAGTACCCAAATGAGTCACATACCTAAATTTTCGTATTCCCCTATAACCCTGGGCCAAACAAAAATAGAAAAATAATCCTAAGTGTCAACCCTAACTTTCAACCCTAACTTTCAACCCTAACTTTCAACCCTAACTTTCAACCCTAACTCTTCTCTGATTGGTTAGTACCCAAATGAGTCACATACCTAAATTTTCGTATTCCCCTATAACCCTGGGCCAAACAAAAATAGAAAAATAATCCTAAGTGTCAACCCCTAACTTTCAACCCTAACTTTCAACCCTAACTTTCAACCCTAACTCTTCTCTGATTGGTTAGTACCCAAATGAGTCACATACCTAAATTTTCGTATTCCCCTATAACCCTAACCCTAACCCTAAGTGTCAACCCTAACTTTCAACCCTAACTTTCAACCCTAACTTTCAACCCTAACTTTCAACCCTAACTTTCAACCCTAACTCTTCTCTGATTGGTTAGTACCCAAATGAGTCACATACCTAAATTTTCGTATTCCCCTATAACCCTGGGCCAAACAAAAATAGAAAAATAATCCTAAGTGTCAACCCTAACTTTCAACCCTAACTTTCAACCCTAACTTTCAACCCTAACTTTCAACCCTAACTCTTCTCTGATTGGTTAGTACCCAAATGAGTCACATACCTAAATTTTCGTATTCCCCTATAACCCTGGGCCAAACAAAAATAGAAAAATAATCCTAAGTGTCAACCCTAACTTTCAACCCTAACTTTCAACCCTAACTTTCAACCCTAACTTTCAACCCTAACTTTCAACCCTAACTTTCAACCCTAACTCTTCTCTGATTGGTTAGTACCCAAATGAGTCACATACCTAAATTTTCGTATTCCCCTATAACCCTGGGCCAAACAAAAATAGAAAAATAATCCTAAGTGTCAACCCTAACTTTCAACCCTAACTTTCAACCCTAACTTTCAACCCTAACTCTTCTCTGATTGGTTAGTACCCAAATGAGTCACATACCTAAATTTTCGTATTCCCCTATAACCCTGGGCCAAACAAAAATAGAAAAATAATCCTAAGTGTCAACCCTAACTTTCAACCCTAACTTTCAACCCTAACTCTTCTCTGATTGGTTAGTACCCAAATGAGTCACATACCTAAATTTTCGTATTCCCCTATAACCCTGGGCCAAACAAAAATAGAAAAATAATCCTAACTTTCAACCCTAACTTTCAACCCTAACTTTCAACCCTAACTTTCAACCCTAACTCTTCTCTGATTGGTTAGTACCCAAATGAGTCACATACCTAAATTTTCGTATTCCCCTATAACCCTGGGCCAAACAAAAATAGAAAAATAATCCTAAGTGTCAACCCTAACTTTCAACCCTAACTTTCAACCCTAACTTTCAACCCTAACTTTCAACCCTAACTTTCAACCCTAACTCTTCTCTGATTGGTTAGTACCCAAATGAGTCACATACCTAAATTTTCGTATTCCCCTATAACCCTGGGCCAAACAAAAATAGAAAAATAATCCTAAGTGTCAACCCTAACTTTCAACCCTAACTTTCAACCCTAACTTTCAACCCTAACTCTTCTCTGATTGGTTAGTACCCAAATGAGTCACATACCTAAATTTTCGTATTCCCCTATAACCCTGGGCCAAACAAAAATAGAAAAATAATCCTAAGTGTCAACCCTAACTTTCAACCCTAACTTTCAACCCTAACTCTTCTCTGATTGGTTAGTACCCAAATGAGTCACATACCTAAATTTTCGTATTCCCCTATAACCCTGGGCCAAACAAAAATAGAAAAATAATCCTAAGTGTCAACCCTAACTTTCAACCCTAACTTTCAACCCTAACTTTCAACCCTAACTTTCAACCCTAACTCTTCTCTGATTGGTTAGTACCCAAATGAGTCACATACCTAAATTTACGTATTCCCCTATAACCCTGGGCCAAACAAAAATAGAAAAATAATCCTAAGTGTCAACCCTAACTTTCAACCCTAACTTTCAACCCTAACTTTCAACCCTAACTCTTCTCTGATTGGTTAGTACCCAAATGAGTCACATACCTAAATTTTCGTATTCCCCTATAACCCTGGGCCAAACAAAAATAGAAAAATAATCCTAAGTGTCAACCCTAACTTTCAACCCTAACTTTCAACCCTAACTTTCAACCCTAACTTTCAACCCTAACTCTTCTCTGATTGGTTAGTACCCAAATGAGTCACATACCTAAATTTTCGTATTCCCCTATAACCCTGGGCCAAACAAAAATAGAAAAATAATCCTAAGTGTCAACCCTAACTTTCAACCCTAACTTTCAACCCTAACTTTCAACCCTAACTCTTCTCTGATTGGTTAGTACCCAAATGAGTCACATACCTAAATTTTCGTATTCCCCTATAACCCTGGGCCAAACAAAAATAGAAAAATAATCCTAAGTGTCAACCCTAACTTTCAACCCTAACTTTCAACCCTAACTCTTCTCTGATTGGTTAGTACCCAAATGAGTCACATACCTAAATTTTCGTATTCCCCTATAACCCTGGGCCAAACAAAAATAGAAAAATAATCCTAACTTTCAACCCTAACTTTCAACCCTAACTTTCAACCCTAACTCTTCTCTGATTGGTTAGTACCCAAATGAGTCACATACCTAAATTTTCGTATTCCCCTATAACCCTGGGCCAAACAAAAATAGAAAAATAATCCTAAGTGTCAACCCTAACTTTCAACCCTAACTTTCAACCCTAACTTTCAACCCTAACTCTTCTCTGATTGGTTAGTACCCAAATGAGTCACATACCTAAATTTTCGTATTCCCCTATAACCCTGGGCCAAACAAAAATAGAAAAATAATCCTAACTTTCAACCCTAACTTTCAACCCTAACTTTCAACCCTAACTTTCAACCCTAACTCTTCTCTGATTGGTTAGTACCCAAATGAGTCACATACCTAAATTTTCGTATTCCCCTATAACCCTGGGCCAAACAAAAATAGAAAAATAATCCTAACTTTCAACCCTAACTTTCAACCCTAACTTTCAACCCTAACTTTCAACCCTAACTTTCAACCCTAACTCTTCTCTGATTGGTTAGTACCCAAATGAGTCACATACCTAAATTTTCGTATTCCCCTATAACCCTGGGCCAAACAAAAATAGAAAAATAATCCTAAGTGTCAACCCTAACTTTCAACCCTAACTTTCAACCCTAACTTTCAACCCTAACTTTCAACCCTAACTCTTCTCTGATTGGTTAGTACCCAAATGAGTCACATACCTAAATTTTCGTATTCCCCTATAACCCTGGGCCAAACAAAAATAGAAAAATAATCCTAAGTGTCAACCCTAACTTTCAACCCTAACTTTCAACCCTAACTTTCAACCCTAACTCTTCTCGGATTGGTTAGTACCCAAATGAGTCACATACCTAAATTTTCGTATTCCCCTATAACCCTGGGCCAAACAAAAATAGAAAAATAATCCTAAGTGTCAACCCTAACTTTCAACCCTAACTTTCAACCCTAACTTTCAACCCTAACTTTCAACCCTAACTTTCAACCCTAACTCTTCTCTGATTGGTTAGTACCCAAATGAGTCACATACCTAAATTTTCGTATTCCCCTATAACCCTGGGCCAAACAAAAATAGAAAAATAATCCTAAGTGTCAACCCTAACTTTCAACCCTAACTTTCAACCCTAACTTTCAACCCTAACTTTCAACCCTAACTTTCAACCCTAACTCTTCTCTGATTGGTTAGTACCCAAATGAGTCACATACCTAAATTTTCGTATTCCCCTATAACCCTGGGCCAAACAAAAATAGAAAAATAATCCTAAGTGTCAACCCTAACTTTCAACCCTAACTTTCAACCCTAACTTTCAACCCTAACTCTTCTCTGATTGGTTAGTACCCAAATGAGTCACATACCTAAATTTTCGTATTCCCCTATAACCCTGGGCCAAACAAAAATAGAAAAATAATCCTAAGTGTCAACCCTAACTTTCAACCCTAACTTTCAACCCTAACTCTTCTCTGATTGGTTAGTACCCAAATGAGTCACATACCTAAATTTTCGTATTCCCCTATAACCCTGGGCCAAACAAAAATAGAAAAATAATCCTAACTTTCAACCCTAACTTTCAACCCTAACTTTCAACCCTAACTTTCAACCCTAACTCTTCTCTGATTGGTTAGTACCCAAATGAGTCACATACCTAAATTTTCGTATTCCCCTATAACCCTGGGCCAAACAAAAATAGAAAAATAATCCTAAGTGTCAACCCTAACTTTCAACCCTAACTTTCAACCCTAACTCTTCTCTGATTGGTTAGTACCCAAATGAGTCACATACCTAAATTTTCATATTCCCCTATAACCCTGGGCCAAACAAAAATAGAAAAATAATCCTAAGTGTCAACCCTAACTTTCAACCCTAACTTTCAACCCTAACTTTCAACCCTAACTTTCAACCCTAACTCTTCTCTGATTGGTTAGTACCCAAATGAGTCACATACCTAAATTTTCGTATTCCCCTATAACCCTAACCCTAACCCTAACGTTTATCTCTATGGCAATGAACAGACCCGCTTATTGCCCCCTGGTCCGACCCCCCAGAGATGGACTCCAACTGGACAAGCACAGTCTCACCAAGTATGTGGAGGGCACTGATCGGATTGACATGTTTCTAAGGAACTTTGAAACGCAGTGCCGGCGGTACGGGGTGCTTCCCCAGCATAGGGTTGCACGCCTGGACCCGCTACTCTCCAGCTTGGCTAAACAGACTTTGATGGCGCTTACAGAGGAGTTTGCTGATGACTATGACCACCTGAAAGAACTTTTGCTGTTTCAGCATGGTTTTACCCCTGAAGCTTACCGGGGTAAGTTCCGGCTGGAGGAGAGGCACCCTCAGGAGACCTATGTCACTTATGTGACCCGCATGGCTTTGTATGGGTTACACTGGGTGGAGGGCTCTGAGGCCAAGACTTACCAACGCCTGCTGGACCTCATCTTTCAGGAGCAGCTCATGCAGCAGTGCCCGCCGGCGGTGAGGGCTTTTGTGTATGATAAAAAGCCCAAGACCTACACCGAGGCGGCGAGGATGGCAGATGACTATGTGGTCAGCCGGTCCCAGATGACCGCCAAGGTACCAGCCAAAGTGGTAACCCCACCGGCGCCGGCCAAGAAAGCTGTGAGTACCCCCCAGTGGACCCAAAAGCCGCCTGCGGGCAGCGGGTCACAGAAGGCGGGAGAGCTCCGGCATGAGCGCCGGTGCTACAATTGCAACAGCACTGGTCACATCAGACCAGATTGCCCGGAACCCCTGCGTTCCAACGGACCCTATCGAGTGCAACGCACCCCAGCTGCAAAGCCGGTAGCCCGCGTGCGGGTGGCTTCCACCAAAGAACCAGGACCGGTCATGGAAACAACTCCCAGCGAGACGTCCCATGTCACCCCTACCCCGGTTTCTTCAGTGCCTACAGCCAGGAGCGGAGGACATCACAGCGCAGACCTGCAGCAGACGGACGGCAGGAGCAAGCATCTCACCCCGGTCACAGTCGGTGACCGGCAAGCAGTTGGCTTACTTGATTCAGGAGCTGCAGTGACCCTGGTCCGACCTGATATGGTCCGGCCAGAGGAATTGATCCCAGGCCCTGGGATACAGATCACTGTGGCTGACGGAGAGCCACGTTTCCTGCAGGTGGCCCGCATTTTTTTGGATTGGGGGGTGGGCAAGAGTGTGCGGGAGGTGGGGGTTTTACCAGGTTTGGATGCTGAAATTCTTTTGGGCAATGACCTGGGACCGATGACCTGCACCTACGACCGTGTGCCCCAGCCCGCTGCAGTGGCGGCGGTTACCCGGAGCCAGACCGCGGCAATGTCGGCGGTGGCCACCCCAGTCCCCCAGCCTTTGGGACCAACGTTAGCGGAGGGCACAGAGGAGCCCAGGGAGGTAAGCCAGGATCAGTTGCAACCACAGGCTGACTTACTGTTCCCCCTTACCGTGTCCCCTTCCCCTGACAATGACATGACTGGGGGGGGGCAGATTTAGGAGCCCAGTTTAGGGAGGCAGTGAAGGCAGACCCTACCCTGGCCGGCGTGAGACTTCGGGCGTCCGAATCTCAGGCAGGGGAGGGCACTGAGCGCTGCCTATGGCATAAGGGACTCCTATACAGAGAAGAAGGGAACCCGAGAATAGAGAAGGGATTGACCGGTAAGCGACAGCTAGTAGTACCCCAGGGGTACCGACAGCAATTGTTATGGGTAGCTCACTCTATTCCGTTAGCGGGACATCAGGGGGTCACCAGAACGCGAGCCCGGTTATTGCAGCGTTATTTCTGGCCGGGGGCATCCAGGGATGCGGCTGATTTCTGCCGCTCCTGTGATGCCTGCCAGCGAGTAGGTAAGGCGGGCGACCGTGTGAAGGCACCCCTGAGACCCCTACCGATAATAGGGGAACCCTTCCAGAAGGTAGCGATGGACCTGATAGGACCCCTCATGATTCCTAGCAGGTCAGGGAAGTGCTACATCCTCACAGTGGTGGATTTTGCCACCCGGTACCCTGAGGCGGTAGCGCTGGGCACCATAAGTGCCAAGACAGTGGCAGCAGCTTTGCTGAACATTTTTGCTAGGGTAGGTTTCCCTAGTGAGATCCTAACTGATCAGGGGTCGCAGTTCATGAGTGAACTGTTACATTGTCTCTGGGATGCCTGCGGTGTACAGCACCAGCGCACTACCCCTTACCATCCCCAAACAAACGGATTATGTGAGAGGTTTAATGGTACCCTGAAGCAGATGCTTCGGACCTTTATAGAGGCGGAGGGGAAAGACTGGGAGATTCACCTGCAGCACTTGCTGTTTGCATACCGAGAGGTACCGCAAGAATCTACAGGCTTCTCCCCCTTCGAGCTACTATATGGCCGCAGGGTACGTGGACCTCTGGACCTCTTCCGTGAGGGATGGGAGGGGAAGACTACTGCTACTGATGCTTCAGTGATCCAGTATGTAGTAGATCTCAGAGACCGGTTAGAGATGCTTATGGGGGTGGCCCAGGACCACCTCAGGGCTGCTCAGACCAAGCAGAAGCAATGGTATGACCAGCAGGCCGTAGCAGAGAATTCATCCCAGGACAGCAGGTGCTTGTTCTCAAACCCACTCGGGAGAACAAGCTGATGGCTGCCTGGTCGGGACCGTACCCGGTTATCCGAAAGGTGAATGAGTGCAACTATGTTGTACAGGTAGCGCCTGAGAGGCACAAGACATATCACATTAATATGTTAAAGGAATACAGAGCACCGAGTATGGGAGCAGTAATGGCCATTTGTAGCCCACTGCTGGAGGATCCGGCGAGCAATGCTCTGCCTGATTTCCTAGGGGAGGCAAAGCAAGGAAACACTGTTGAGCAGGTAGAGATCGGGGCACAGTTGAGTGCTAGGCAGAAGGGAGAAGCCAGGGACATGCTAGCTCAGTATAGCGCCCTCTTCACTGACATGCCAGGGACCACACATCTCACCAAACACCCAGTACACACAGGGGACCTGCAGCCTCTGCATAAGCACGCTTATAGAGTGTCAGCAGAGGTCAAGACAAGTATGGAGAGAGAGATTGAGGAGATGCTGACCCTAGGGGTAATTACTCCGTCCCAGAGCCCTTGGGCAAGTCCAGTAGTCCTAGTGCCTAAGAAGGACAAAACCACCCGGTTTTGTGTGTACTACCGGTTGCTCAACGCTGGGACGGTGTCAGATGCTTACCCCATGCCCCGCATGGATGAGTTACTAGATGAACTCGCGGGGGCAAAGTATCTGACCACCATGGATCTGAGCAAAGGCTACTGGCAGATTCCCCTGACCCTGGAGGCTAGGGAGAAGTCAGCATTCTTCACTCCAAGTGGCCTCTATGAGTTTTTGGTGATGCCATTTGGGATGAAGAATGCCCCGGCTACCTTCCAACGCCTGGTCAATAGGTTACTGGAAGGGATGCAGAGCTATGCCAGGGCTTACTTAGATGACATTGCTGTCTTTAGTAATTCCTGGGAATCCCACATAGGACATGTAGCTGCGGTGCTGGATAGAATCAGGGAGGCTGGGCTTACCTTAAAACCCACTAAGTGTATGGTAGGTATGGCAGAAGTCCTGTACTTAGGGCACAGGGTGGGTGGAGGGCATTTCAAGCCAGAGCCAGCCAAGGTAGAAGCCATAGTTCAGTGGCCTGTTCCAAAAACCAAGAAACAGGTCATGGCCTTTTTGGGCACCGCAGGGTACTACAGGAAATTTGTCCCACAGTACAGCGCCGTGGCCAAACCCCTGACTGATCTGACTAAGAAGCAACTGCCTGTGCTTATTACCTGGTCTCCTGCTGTGAAACTGCTTTCCAGGCACTGAAAGCTGCGCTTGCTGAGGCCCCCATCCTGGCTGCCCCAGATTATACCAAGCATTTTCTTATTCAGACTGATGCCTCAGACTTTGGTGTGGGGGCTGTGTTGAGCCAGGTGGGGGACGACGGCAAAGAGCACCCTGTGGTGTATCTCAGTCGCAAACTGCTCCCCAGGGAGGTGGCATATGCCACCATTGAAAAGGAGTGCTTGGCCATTGTGTGGGCACTCAAAAAGCTCCAGCCCTATGTCTATGGGAGCGCTTTCATGGTCATTACCGACCACAATCCCCTGAGCTGGCTACAGAGGGTATCAGGGGAAAATGCCAAACTGCTGAGATGGAGCTTGGCTTTGCAAGAATTTGAATTCACCATTCAGCACAAAAAGGGTAGTGAAAACAGCAATGCTGATGGACTTTCACGCCAGGACTATCCCTCTGAGACTGAATTCATTAATGGTGCCAGCAGTGCCCCACTCCCCGTCAGGGCCAGTGGGCCACAGGACACGCATTAAGAAGGGGAGGTGTAGAGGGAGAGAGGGGGTGGCCCGGTATTAAAGGGGTTGCACCCCATTTGGCCACCCCTGACCGCACCAGGGAGACAAGGGGTTAACTGGGCTGAGGTCCAGAAATGTGATGTAACCCTTGTTATGACATGTAAATGTATTTTCCCCTGTTCCATTGTAATGTCTGGTTACTCAGTGTTTGCATCACACACACACTAGAATCCATCCGGGAGCACAAGGGTTAATAATTCTTTAATGATTATAGCTCTTTGTGTAAGTTTCCCGCCTTTTCGGGCACCATTTTGCAGGTCCCCATTGGCCGCCATTAGGGCTCAATGCATTTCAATAGGAATTTGTGCTGTTTTCGTCCTGTTTCCTGTAGTGACCAGCAGGTGGCGTCCGAGAGGGAGAGCGGCGGTTTCCCATTGAAAGTCAATGGGCTCATTGACTTCAATGGAGATGCCTCGAGGTAACCTAGTTGGCTGCCGTCCAGACCGCAAACCGCAAAGCGGATACAATGTCCTTCAAAAGAGCTAAAATCACTGGGTCAAGTTCAACGTCAATTAGCGGGGAAATAAACTGTTTTAGGGCACCTAGGGATAAAATTCTTTTTGCCCCTAGTTCCTAAGCGTCCCCCCACTCGACCACCACCGGGTCCCCGAATCCTGGACCCCCGATAAGGGTCGAACCAGATAGAGCGGGTCGCGCCATAGGCTTTGCCGGCGGCGGCAGAAACGGCTCAGAAAAATGACTAAGTGAGAAATGCTGCATTTTAGGAATCCATATCTCCGGTTCCGGAGGGTTCAGCGGATCAGGGTTTGGGGTATCTGTAGCCACTGCTCCGGCATCGCTGCAGAACCATCCTTGACCCGCTTGGACCAACCCGACGGAGTATGGACCCCCTTGAAGTTCGGGACTTTTCCCATAAACTTCAATGGCAGAAAACCCCCATTGACTTCAATGGCGGCGATTTACCATTGAAAGTCTATGGCGGAGCTGCCCGTTGTTTTCAATGGGGATTTAGTGAAAAGCTGAGATTTCTTTTTCAATGGAGATTTTTGTATTAAAATGATTTAATGTGCATTGGTGTAACTCCGGTTTCTTAGGTCGTAGCAAGTCGCTTTTTGGACCATATGGTGTCCCAGTTCTGGCAATGCGAACTGGGAAGTTTGGACCTGCTAAACCTAACGGAACCGGATATTTTAATACGTTTATGTTTTATGCTTAATAGTGTATCTTAAGGTATGGACAAAGACCCAGAAGAGATTCTTTTGGGCCATAAGGTAGCAGATGGCCCTGGGGACGCCGCTATGTCTAGGATTTAAGTGCTGTTCAAAGAGTTTTATCACCCTCACTGTTTATCCGAAGCCCAAACCAGGGCAGGTCTTAAGTGTTCCAGTTAACACCTTTCAACAAAGGTTTTCCTGCCAGAACTCCAAATGGTAGACTGTCTGGCATTCCTGACGTAAATGTGGGGCTTCAGAAATGAGACCCCCAGAGTTCTACTGCGCATGTGCCAACTAGCAGGGGGGCATGGGTCAGAATGCTTTCCCACGTTAGTGAGTGGCTGGAGGTAATTGTAAACCAATCCCCTGTGCTTAAGGTTAAGAATAGAAGGAGAATGGTTTATAAACTGCTGTCCACCCATATATCCTTTGTCTTCGTTTGCTGATATGGTTACCTGATATCACCTGAATGATTTCCTCACTGCTGAAAGAAATGCTACATCATACTTCTCATTCCCCAACCCTTAAGTAAGTGTACTTCTTGTTCGTTACTGTATTATCTGTTGTGTTCACCTATATTCTAAGGAATAAATACAATTTATTATATCTTAAGCCTCGTTCAGTTCAAACCCAATTATTTTTGTGTAATATTAATAAGCCTGTGGAAGCTATCGTCACAAGGAGGTATTATAGTGTGTATTGTGGGGAGAATTAGTGTGTGTGTTGTTTGGGAGTGATATTCGGGAGGATTGTGTGTGCAGAAGGAAGAATGAGTGAGGGGGGAGTAAGGGAGCAGGATTGAATGAGAGGGGGTCATTGAGTGATAGCGGGGAGGGGAGGGAAGAGTGAGGAGAGTGGGTGTAGGAGGGAGCAGTGCAAGAGACCGTCGGGGGCAGAATACATGGTGAGAAGGGAGGCTGCCTAGAAGCATAAAAATCTACTTCACCACTGTTCTGTACTCTCTTCAATACTCTGTGTTACAGATCTCTCTGGCAAGAAATGGGGTCCAATGGCAAAGACTGCTCTAAATAAGATAGTATAAATGAACACAGAGAGAAATTCCAAAGAGTAACCCAAGAAAATACAAGTGAAATCTAATCGTAAGGTAATTAGTCCCATTAAGTGAAATACATAAAGGAATAGTCCATAAAAAAGCACAAAGGAAAAAAATAGGAGTACTTTATTGTGATGTTACATTTCAGAGAATATAAAATTATAGGAAAACAATTCCACTTTGTTCAGAAAACCAGAAAGTCTTGGTCCCAGGTGGACTGAATTTTTATTGCAAATAAGTTCCTTAATACACAAGTAAAGAATATAGTTACTTATTCTATTCTCTACTGTAAGACGTGCCACATTGCCCAATATTTGGGTACAGTGCCCAGATTGTGACCATGCACTACAGAGGTGAGATTCCCCCAACTCCAATTTGCTACACACTCCAAGAGAGATTATTGTGATCAGAGGTGGAATGAGAGGGGTGAGAAGGGTCGCTGCCCAGGGAGTAGCCTGACAGGGGGTACAGAAATCTCTTTTGGTGCATATATTGCGGAGCTGCATTGATTGACTTGTCAATCAGCTCTGCTGCCTATCCCATTGACATCATGATCCGGCACTGTGATCAGCTGCAGCGCTGACCCAGGTGTGTTAGTGCAGCACTTTACAGGGAGGGAACAGAGGTTGTGGATGACAGATGCTGGGGATAGGCCATGAGTACGGGCCAGAGTAAGGTGGAGACTTTCTGTACTCTGCATACAGGACACTGCATGCATGACAGTGTCTGTGTGTGTGTGTGTATTCCAAGTGTCAGTGTGCATAAGTAAGTGTGCTCTGTAAGTATGCCTGTGTGGCAGGTATAGGGGGGTGGTTCAGCTGGAGGAACTTATCCAGGCACAAAAGCACATAGATGCCCCAGATTATACCACCCCAAATGCTGATAATATCCTGCTGCACTTTACAGAAGATGATGCAGATGTCAGTGGGTGGTGGGTTCATTAAATCCATCCATCATATCATAGCCACACTGTGCATATGATGTACTGAATCAATCACAGGAAGACATCTCCATGGTAGGGGTAGAAGTTAACAGAATATGTCCAGCACTGTGGTGTGTAGCCCATAAATAATAATTGTGCACATTACAGAACATACTTGCAACTGCAAGATCATTTTGCTGCTTGTAGTGTTTGCTCTTGTCCTGTGCAGTGTTGTCGTAGATCCGTCTCTTCAGTGTTCACTGCAATAAAAGTAAGACATTGCATTAATATTACAGAAGTTTGGGAGCTGAAATCCCACTATGCTGCAGACATTTTCCCTTTGCATAAGATTCTTGTGATTATATCTCAATGATGATCAATAACAACTACATCATAACACAGCCGCTCAATACAAAATATGTATTTGCTATCAATGGTCATGGAGGCCAAACGTCACACAATGTACAGATATACTGCTGCGGCCGAGTTTATTCGAGCATTTGCCCGTTCTTGGCCGCAGCAGTAACCTGGCGCGCGCCGGAGGGTGCCGGGCGCACGCCGAAGCAGCGGAGGAGCGCCCTCCGATCGGGGCTTTCTCCCTTCCGCTGCCGGGTCCGTCGGGTCCCCCGGAACCCCCTGCCGCTGTCCCCCACATCGCGGGACACCAGTGCTCCCTCGGGGAGCCCTGGACGCGCGTGCAGGGGGCGCAGGCACCCGATGACGCGTGACCGTGCATCGGTGATGCGCGGCACGCTGAGGGAGTGCGGCTAGCACGCCGGGGCATCCCCCGGCTTGCGGTGCTAGCCGTGCTTCAATAAAACGTGTCGGTAGTGTAGCAAGGATTATTTCTTCCTCTGGTGCATTATGATGGGATGTGTTGTAAGATTCTGCATTATTAGCATCACTGAATCTTTTGGAAACTGAGTAATATTCTATGTTTTAATGCAATATTATGGATGATCAGCCGGTAAAATAAAGCTTACTGTATCTGTAGCCATGCTCTACCCATGATGTGCTGAATCAATGACTGCAGAGTGATTCAGAGTGGTAAACATGACTGGAACTCATCTCTGAATAGAGGACAGAACAGCAGTGCAGAGTAGGAGGTGAATGTATCTCAAATGGAAGACTTAGTAGCTGTGTGGGGAGTAGACAGTACAGACTGATCAAATAAATAGTTAAAGGAGTATCTTCAACATTACTTGGCTTTGTTATCAACATTGAAGTTTCTCTTGTTTTTTCTGTTCTTTAAATCACTACTACTGATGCCATGTGTAACCTGTACTGAGAGATATACTCTACTGGCCTAGATGAAACCATATGATGCAAACAGGATTCATCCCACTCCAGATTCATATGATTGCACCACTTCAACCTTTAATAAAACACATAGAACTACAGCAGTGCGCTACTGCACATGTTCTTGTTATGAATGGTAGTAGATGTGGTCCTTGGGTCAATACTTCATACAGCAGCCACACTCTACTCATGATGTATTGAATCAACAAAAACCTGCATGGTACAGATCACAGGAAGGGTAGAGTAGAGGGGAATATGTCCAATGCGAAACCCTTAGCAGCTGGATTGTGTGGAGTCAACAAAACGACAAATACTAAATGAGAAATATACACATTGCTTATCTGTCTCTGTGTAGTCATTTTCCTCCTCTTCAACTGTCTTTCAAAATTTCTCTTCTGACAGAAAAGAAACACATGGCTTCAATATTCACTGTTCTTCCCTCCTGAAATAAAAGTTAAGCATTGCATGGTTATGATCATACATACAATGAACCTTGCGCCAAACCATGTGATCCAAAGTAAATCCACCTCCCTCCCATAGCTGTGTTCCTTCTAGAGCTTCTACCACACAAGTCATTAATGTTCGTGACACTGTACTGCAGTCACAGTCTGCACACAAAGTACTGAATCAATTACATCACACTGAAAAGGCAGTCTACATGATGCAATAGTTAACCATAATAACTCTGTCATGCAAATGACAGGAAAACCTATATGTATATCATTAGGGGAGAGGGGAAAAATAATTAAAAAATAAGTGCGACAAATAAAAACAGATTATAGGAAAGTAAATCCTTGCCCTGGGAACTTTACAATCTAATAGAAATGTTAGAAGACTTAAAGAGAGGCAGCAGTTGGGGGAAGAAGTGCAGTAGATGACAATGCTTGTCCTTAATGGTGGGTACAATTAGTAGAAAGCACATCTTGGGAACAATAGTTGTTAGCAGTGACTGTGGGTGTGGGACAGTAGCCACGAGTCAAAGTTTTTTAAATGCTTGATTTAAGTCGTGAATTTTAAGATTGGTCATACATGTGGGTGGAAGAGGTTATGTTGGCATATACTGAGTGTGAGGAAGTTTCACATGTACGGTGCAGTGATGGAAAATGGTTTCAGGCAAGTGAGAGAACAGTAGAGGTGAAAGAAGTTTACAGGAGACAGTTATGGTTATAGTGCAAGAGACAAGCAAGGGCATAACGAGAGATCAAAGATGATATGCAAGAAGGAGCAGATTAATGGAGAGCCTTAACAAAAAGGTAAGGAGGAGAACTTTGTAGGTGATACAAAAACTTGATGGGATGCCAGGACAGGGATTTAAGGAGATGAGCAGAGACTGTTGTGGGAGAAAGTGAGATAATTCAAGCAGCAGAGTTTTGCATAGGAGAAAGTTGTGAAGCATGGAGGCCTGTTAGTAGTATGTTAAAATAACCTATAGGATAACAGTATACATTGGAGTTTTAGCAGTAGGTTGAGAGGGGAAAGGGAAGATCTTGGCAATATTACAGAGAAAGAGGCAACACATTTTACCCATAGCCGTGCATGTGAATGGAGATGGAATTGAAGAGCCAAATGTTACTCCTATGCAACATGTTTGATGACAAGATAGATGGTAGTACTGTTTACTGTGATGGAGAAAGGGGATAATATGAGCCCAGTGTTAGACATTAAGTTTAAGGCAGTGGAGTGCCATCCATGAGCATATAGCCAGGAGACAACCCAAGAGTAGGGACTGGATTGCAGGAGTGAGAACAGGGGTGGATAGATTTGTGTGTGTATCATCCGCATAGAGATTATATCTAAGGCCAAAAGCATTGATGAAGTCACCAAATGATAGTATGTAGAGAGAAAGAGAGATCTCAGAACAGACCCCTGATGTATACCCACAGACAGATCAATAGAAGACGAAGACATGTTAGCAACAGAGATGGAGAATGTGTGACAGGAAAGTTATGATGAAAACCAGGATAGAACTTTGTTACTGATACCAAGAGAGAGTTTAGAATATGAAGGAGGAGAGTGATTGAGAGCATCAAACGCAGCCGATAGATCAAGTAGGATTAGTAGGGAAAAACCTTGGGAATTAGCTTTAAGCACAGTCTGTAGAACGTGCTGTACGAAAGGCAGGTTGTAAAGGATCCAGGAGGGCATGTGATTTAAGAATGTTGACACTAGCAATTAGAAGGCAAACAGCATGAGGGATACAGAGCGGTAGTTAGTAAGGCACATAGGGTGTAGTTTGTTTCTGACAAAAGGGTGACCGCTACAGGCTTAAAGTAAGAGGGCAAAAATCCAGAGAATAGGGAGAAATTGAAGATGTGGGTGAGAGTGGGGACTAAGAGATGCAGTAAGGTGTGAGGGGATACGATCTAGAGGGCATGTGGTAGAGGGAGAATAGAAGATGATTAGCTTCCAGCTCTGTAAGAGAAGAAAAGGAGTCAAGTGCAGAAGGAGATTTGGGTAGAAGGAGAGAAGGGGGAAGGGACAGAAGGAATCTCCTTTTGGGTGGCATCCACCTTGCCTCTGAAGTAGTCAAATGCTTGAGGAGAAGTGAAGGAAGGATGGCAAGTGGGAGGAGAAGGTCAGTGGAGGGAGTCAAATACAGAGAAAAAAAACAGCGTAAATTAAATTTGAGTGTTGATGAGTGTGGAAAAAAGTAGTGTATTTAGCCCTAGAGAGCAGCTTTATACAGGACAGGAGACATTTTTACTGTAGAAAAATCAAACAAAGTGTGAGATTTCCTCCGTAGGTATTAAGAACAGCGAGTGGAAGTGTGATGAGTGTGTTTGGGAATTTAGCCAAAGGTGTGGGTTAGAGGGATGAGTGTGTCAGAGCCTATAGGGGGCATATAGATAGGAGGATAGCAGTGTAAGAGTTAATAAGATTGTTAGTTTAAGCAGAAAGAAAGAGAGAGAAGAGAGAAGAGAGGTTAGAGTAGATGTCAGAGGAGAGTTTAATTAAGCAGAGGCAAATCAGTGGGACAGGTAAGATGCGGTGAGGGGAATGACTGATTGTGACTGATGAGAGCAGAAGAGGTTATGTACAACTAGAGCCTTGTTAGTAAGAGTGGACATTCCAGAGGGCACAGGAGAAGGGAAGAGAAAAGTAAGGAAAGGAATGTGGATTACATTAGATAGGTTAACACTCTTAGTAGGGAGGCCTGATGTGTATATGAGCCGGTCCAAGATTATAAGAGATATCCCCCAACATCAGCGAGCATAGAAGGAGACACAGAGATAGGTGTAGAGAGAGACAGAGATAGGGATATGTAGAGAGAGAAGGGCGTCAAGAGAATGAGACAGATAGGCGTAGAGAGAGGAGACATAGAGAGAGGGGGCTTTGAGAGGGGGGCGTAGAGAATGAGGGAAGGTGGAAGAGAATAGGATGTGCAGGAGTGCATTTCATTGAGCAGTGCAGAAATAGCTGCAATAGAGGTCTGTACAAATGGTGCTTTGTGTAGACACATGCAAAGGTAGGGGAAGGAAAGTGTATAGAACATGTGGATAAAAGCAGGAGTGTGGAAGTTAGAGAAATTAGAAAAGTTTTACAGAGGAGTGAGGAAACAGTAAACAGAAAGAACAAGAGAGAGGTTACATTGGGATGACGTGCTGTGGTAGAGAGAAATGCTAGGAGAGAGCCTCCAGATATTAGAGGACATGAATTGAGAGAGCAAATGTATAAATCAAAACCGGAGGGGGAGGTATAGCACGAAAGCTTGCACAGCAGTTGATGAAGATTATAGTCTTAAAGTTGCGTGTACCTGTCAGGGCACTCAAGAAGGTCAATGCTCACAAGTGCAGAGTTCATGAAGAAATGCTGAATCCAGTTCCCCTCCAATTTAATTTTAATATAACTTTTTCATTCTTCATTACTGCAAAAAGCAAACAAAACAAAACCACATTGCATTACTATTTTCAAAATGGATTGAATGACATATTCAACAGTAACTGTGTGATGCCAATATTGCCTTCTCACTCGTAGGCCAGTACGGTCAGGTACCCAGTACTGATAAAACAATAAGTGCCCGTACTAAGTACCAATATGAATTATAAGGAAATGTAAAATCTCCAGGTCTCTCTCCATCTCTGCAACAGATATATGGATAAGCCCATATTAAGGCATCACGTGACCGGAGCCGTCACTGACTGGGTATACGTAAAGATGCAGGGAGATGCAAAGAAAGGGAGGGAGACAGGGAGAAGATGGGAAACGGAGGGAGGCACGGATGGCAGGCCTCTCTCTTTCACTGGTGCATGCAAGGAGCTGGTCCCAACATCCACAAAGTGTGTGTGTATTATTGGTTGTGTTTTATGGTGGTAGGAGGATAGTGTGTATATTGTGTGTGTGTGTGGGAGTATTATATTGTGTGTAGGGTATTATAGTGTGTATATTATGTTGAGGTGCAGAGGAGAGTGTTAGATTGGGTATCTTGTGTTAGGGGGTATTGTGTATATTGTGTTTAAGACTATAATATTATTGGGGAGATTATTATTGAGGAGGTATTAAAGTGTGTATTGTGGGGAGTATTAGTGTATGTATTATTTGTGGGTGACAGATGCTGTGGGTAGGCCAAGAGTACGGGCCAGACTAAGGTGGAGACTTTCTGTACTCTGCATACAGGACTCTACATGCACTGCAGAGGTGAAATTCCCCCAACTCCAATTTGCTACACTCTCCAAGAGAGAATATTGTGATCAGAGGTGGAAGATGAGCAGGGTCACTGCCCAGGGAGTAGCCTGTCAGGGGGCATGGAAATCTCTTTTGGTGCGTATGTTGCCACGTGGCATTGATTGACCGGTCAATTAGCACTGCTTCCTATCACAGTGACATGATCCGGTGCTGTGATCGGTTGCAGCGCTGACCAAGGTGTGTTAGTGCAGCAATTTACAGGGAGGGAACAGAGGTTGTGGGTGACAGATGCTGGGGGTAGGCCAAGAGTACGGGCCAGAGCAAGGTGGAGATATTCTGTACTCTGCATGCCCATCCTGCATGCCCAGGACTCTGCATGCATGCCAGTGGCTGTGGGGTGTGTGTGTGTAGGTATGCCAAGTGTCAGTGTGCATAAGTAAGTGTGCTGTGTGTGTAAGTAAGTTTGCCTGTGTGGCAGGAGGTGTAGGGGGGTGGGGGGCGGGGGGCGGTTCAGCTGGAGGACTTTACCCAGCACAAAAGCACATAGATGCCTCTGATTATATCACCCCAAATGCTGATAATATCCTGCTGTAGATGCACTTTACAGAAGATGATACAGATGTCATCAGTGTTTGGTGGGTTCATTAAATCAATCCATCATATAATAGCCACACTGTGCATATGATGTACTGAATCAGTAACACCAATCACAGGAAGACATCTCCATGGTAGGGGTAGTGTTGAAGTTAACAAAATATGTCCAGCACTGTGGTGTGGAGCCCATACATAATAATTGTGCACATTACCAGAACAACATATTGTCAACTGCATGATCATTTTGCTGCTTGTAGTGTATACTCTTGTCCTGTGCAGTGTTGTAGTAGATCCGTCTCTTCGGTGTTCACTGCAATAAAAGTAAGACATTGCATTAATATTACAGAAGTTTGGGGGCTGAAATCCCACTATGCTAATGACAGTTTCCCTTTGCATAAGATTCTTGTGATTATATCTCAATGATGATCAATAACAACTACATCATAACACAGCTGCTCTATACAGAATATGTATTTGCCATCAATGGTCATGGAGGCAATATGTCACACAATGTACATATATAGCAAGGATTATTTCTTCCTCTGGTGTATTATGATGGGAGGGTGAGATTCTGCATTATCAGCATCAGTAAATCTGTAGGAAACTGAGTGATATTCTATTTTTTAATGCAATATTAGGGTAAAATAAAGCTTGCTGTATCTATAGCCATGCTCTACCCATGATGTGCTGAATCAATGACTGCAGAGCGATTTAGAGTGGTAAACATGACTTGAACTCATCTCTGAATAGAGGGTAGCACAGTAGTGCAGAGTAGAAGGTGAATGTATCTCAAATGGAAACCCTTAGCAGCTGTGTGGGGAGTAGACAGTACAGACTGACCAAGTAAATAGTAAAAAGTAGTAACTTCAACATTACTTGGTTTTGTTCTCCACTCCTGTTTTTCTGTTCTTTAAATCACTAATACTGATGCCATATGTAACCTGTACTGAGAGTTATATACTCTACTGGCCTAGATCAAATTAAATGATGCAAACAGGATCCCTCCCACTCAAGATTCATATGATTGCACCACCTCAACCTTTCATAGCAATAACATAGAACTGCAGCAGTGCGCTACTGCACATGTTCTTGTTATGAATGGTAGTAGATGTGGTCCTTGGGTCAGTACTTCATACTGTAGCCACACTCTATTCATGATGTATTGAATCAACAAAAATCTGCATGGTACAGATCACAGGAAGGGGTGGAGTAGAGGTGAATATGTCCAATGCGAAACCCTTAGCAGCCGGATTTTTTGGAGTCAATAAAACGACAAATACTAAATGAGAAATATACACATTGCTTATCTGTCTCTGTGTAGTCATTTTCCTCCTCTTCAACTGTCCTTCAATTTTCTATTTTGCAAGAAAATGAACACATGGCTTCAATATTCACTTCTGTTCTGCAGTCTTTCCTCTTGAAATAAAAAAGTTAAGCATTGCATTATTATTATTATAATTATTATTATTGACGATACATACAATGAACCTTGCTCCAAACCATGTGATACAAAGCAAATCCACCTCCCTCCCACAGCTGTGCTCCTTCTAGAGCTTCTACCACACAAGTTATTCATGTCAGTGAAACTGTACTGCAGTCCCGGTCTGCACACAATCTACTGAATCAATGACATCACACTGTGTCACACAATGTCATGCTAACGACAGGAAACAATCTTTGTATATATCTTTGTATATATAATAATAATAATGATAATAATAATAAAAAAAATAAGACAGGACAGACACTCCTACATTGCAATCAATAGAAAATAACTGGGACAGGCACTTCAAGGATGCATACGGTCCCGGATAAACTGTAGCTACCTATACACGTGTGCCTTGTCTCTAGACTCTGCATATATCTCTATTTATATACCACCCATTGTGTACTCAGCGCTTTACAAGAGAGACCAAAAAGTACAGGAAATTATTATACAATAAGTTCAACAAACAAAAACAGACAATAGGAAAGTAAATCCCTGTCCTGGGTAGTTTACAATCTAAGAGAAATGTAAGGAGACTTACAGAGAGACAACAGGTGGGGGAACAAGTGCAGTAGATGACAATGCTTGTCCTTAATGGTGGGTACTTGTAGTATAAAGCACTTCTTGGGAACAATAGTTAGTGACTGAATGAGTGACAGTAGCAACGAGTAAAAGCTATTGAAATGCTTCATTTAAGTTGTGAATTTTAAGGTTGATCTTAAATGTGGGTGGAAGAGGGTATGTTGGCATATACTGAGTGTGTGTGAGTTTCACAGGTAAATTGATGGGAAAGGGTTTCAGGCAAGAGAGCGAGTGCGCAGTAGAGGTGTAAGAAGTATAATGGAGACAGTTATTAGTAGAGCTTAGGAGACGAGGAAGGGCATAACGAGACCAAAGATGATATGTAGGAAGGAGCAGATGAATAGAGAATAGTGTTGGACTGGGTCCTCAACTATAAAAAAATGGGTAACGGGTACCCGGCCAAAATGAAAGGTTCTACCCGGTCGGGTACACGGTTTGGCACTTACCTTCCGGGTGGCGGTGACATCTAGGATCAGCAGCAGTCCTGTGACGGTGGCAGCATCTGTGGTGTCTTCAGCCGGCGGGGGAGCTGCAGGCTCACAGACACAGCTTACCTGCTTCGGTGCTGTGGAAGTGATTCCTGCAGCTCCCCCCGCCAGGTGAAGACACCTCTGATGCTGCCAACATCAGAGGACTGCTGCTGCTGATCCTAGATGTCTTAGGAAAGGTAAGTATAAAAGATTATTTCCAGCTGCCCTGACATTACCCGACGCCGGGTATTACCCGGCCAAGTCCACTTCTCAGTGGCCGGTTTCGAGTAATGTCCGGGTAGCTGGAAATGTGTCGGGTAACGCCGGGTACTCGGTACACCACTAATAGAGAACCTTAACAAAAAGGTAAGGAGGAGAACTTTGTAGGTGATCTGAAACTTGATGGGAAGCAAGGAGAGGGATTTAAGGAGGAGGAGGAGATGAGCAGATACTGTTGTGGGAGAAAGGGAAATTATTCAAGCAGCAGAGTTTTGGATAGATTGCAAATGAGAAAGTTGTGAAGCAGGGAGCCCTGTTAGCAGTATGTTAACCCATACGATAAGGGCATGCATTGGCGTTTTAGCAGTAGATTGACAGAGAAAAGGGCAAATCTTGGAAATATTACAGAGAAAGAATCGACAAACTTTAGCCAGTGTCGTGAATGAAGATGGAAAGGGAAGAGTCAAATGTTACTCCTAGGCAATGTGCTTTCATGACAGGATGATGGTAGTACTGTTTACTGCGATGGAGAAAGGTGATATTAGGCCAGATTTAGGGGGAAATATGAGGAGCTCAGTTTTAGACATTAGGTTTAAGGCAGAAGAGTGTCATCCATGGAGGATATAGCCAGGAGGCGACCCGAAACTAGGAACTAAATGGCAGGAGTGACGGTAGGGTGGATAGGTGTGTGTATCATCTGCATAGAGATGATATCAAGGGCCAAAATAGTTGATAAGGTCAACTAGTGATAGTATGTAGTGAGAGAGGTCCCAGAACAGAGTCCTGAGGTATACCAACAGACAAAACAACAGGAGACAAAGACACGTTAGCAACAGAGATGGAGAATGTGTGATGGAGAAGTATGATGAAAACCAGGATATAAGTTTGCTGCGGATACGAAGAAAGAGTTTAGAATATGAATGAGAAGAGTGATTGACAGTATCAAAAGCAGAAGAGAGATCAAGCAGGATTAGTAAGTAAAATGGACCTTGGGAATTTTCTTTATGTACATAATTGGTTACATTGGGAAAGGCAGATTGTGAAGGGCCCAGAGGAGCATGTGATTTAAGAATGTTGATCAAACGGGAGATCACAAGACGTTCTAGCAATTAGGAGGCAAATGGTAGGACGGATACAGGGCGATAGTTAGAAATTCACACAAGGTCAAGGTTATTTTTGAGAATAGGGGTGACCACTGCATGCTTAAAAGGAAGAGTTGAAAGAGCCAAAGGATATGGAGGAATTGAAGATGTGGGTGAGAGTGAGAATATAGGATTGAGAGGGCATGTGGTAGAGGGAGAAGAGAAGATCAGGTTCCAGCTTTGTGACAGGAGAAAAGGAGTCAAGAGTGCAATGAGATCTAGATAGAAAAAGAGAGAGGGGGAAGGGAGAGAACGAATCTACTTGTGGATGGCATCCACCTTGCCTCAAGTGAGCAAAGGCTTGAGGAGAAATAAAGGATGGATGTTAAGTGGGAGGAGAAAGTCAGTGGTGGGACTCAAATACATAGAAGACAGTGTGAATGAAATTGGAGTGTTGATGAGTGAGGAAAAAGTAGTGTTTGACCTTAAAAAAAGGAGCAGAGTTTTACAGAACAGGACAAAGGTTTAGTGTAGAAAATCAGACTGTGAGATTTCCTCCATAGGTGTTAAGAGCAGCAGTGTGATGTGATGAAGTGTGATGAGAGCGTGCTTGTGAATTAAACCAATGCATGGTTTAGGCTGCGTCTATAGTAAGCACACAACAGAAGGCAAAGTTAGCGCATGCCTGTCGCTCCAGCAATCCCCGCACTGAGGTCCGAGGCGACGGGGAGGCCCTGCATCGCTCGCACGCACTGTGGACGACCAAGCGTGTGCCCATGATAATCACGGCCTTAGAGGGATGAGTGTGTCAGAGCCTAGAAGGGGCATATAGATGATGGAGGAGGAGGGAGGAGGAGATGATAGCATTGTAAGAGTTAACAAGATAGTTAGTTTAAGCAGAAAGTGAGGAGAGGTTAGAGATAAGGGTAGATGTCAGAGGAGAGAGTTCAATTAAGCTGAGGTATCGAGTAGGACAGGGGTGAGGGGAATGAGAAGTGGTGGATGATGAGAGCAGAAGAGGTCATGTACAAATAGACCATGTTAGTCGTAGAGCAGACATTCCAGAGGGCACGTGAGAAGGGAAGAGTAAAGTGAGACAAGGAATGTGGATTACATTAGATGGGTTAATACGCTTAGCAGGGAGGTGGAGAGAGAGGCAAGAGGCAGAGGGTGGTGTAGGGGTAGAGGAAGAGATGTTGCATGTACCTTGTCAGAACATTAAAGAACGTCAATTCACACTGGTGCAGAGTTGATGATGAAATGCTGAATCCAGTTCACGTCCAATTCAATTTTAACAGAACTTTTTCATTCTTCATTACTGCAAAAAAAAAGTAAAAAACAATGCATTACTATTTTCAAAATGGATTGAATTCCCCCACCAATGACTATGTGTTACCAATATATCCCTCTCAGTCCCACTGCAGCACATACTGTACCAGTGTGAAAGTAAGAAGGTACACAGTACCGGTAAAACAATACGTGCCGGTACTATGCACCATATGAATTATAAGGGGATGTAAATCTCCCAGTCTCTCTCCATATCCGCAACAGAGCGGGCTCCGGTCAGTGGCATGGATGCCCATATATGGGTATGCTCATATTTGGGCATCCCATGTCACTGACCGGAGCCGGCTCTGAGTATAGGGATATATGCGGAGACGCAGAGGTGCAAGGAAATGGGAGGAGGCACGGTGAGAAACAGGGAGAGACCACAGGAAGATAGAGGGCAACAACTTCCACAAGGTACTTGTATGGGTATAATTGTTTGTATTTTGTGCAGAGGGGGTAATTTCAGATAAAATACAATTCTCCACCCTCTACGAAACAATTCCACTTTGTTCAGTAAGCCAGAAAGTCTTGGTCCCATGTGGACTGAATTTAATGCAAATAAGGTCCTTAATACACAAGTAAAGAATAAAGTTACTTATTCTCTACTGTAAGAAGTGCCACATTGCCCACTATTTGGGTCCTGTGCCCAGATTGTGACCATGCATGGCAGAGGTGAGATTCCCCCAACTCCAATTTGCTACACTCTCCAAGAGAGATAATTGTGATCAGAGGTGGAACTAGGGGAGGGTGTGAGCAGGGTCACTGCCCAGGGAGTAACCTGACTGGGGGCACGGAAATCTCATTTAGTGCATATGTTGCGGCACTGCATTGATTGACCGGTCAATCTGCACTGCTGCCTGTCACAGTGACATCCTGATCGGGCACTGTGATCAGCTATAGCACTGACCCAGGTGAGATAGTTCAGCACTTTACAAGGAGGGAACAGATGTTGTGGGTGACAGATGCTGGAGGTAGGCCAAGACTGTTGGCCAGAGTAACGTGGAGACTTACTGCACTCTGCATGCCCATCCTCTCCCTGACATCAGGGGAAGGAAGTGGCCCTGGGGTGTGTGTAGGTATGCCAGATGTCAGTGTATGCATAAGTAAGTATGCCTGTGTAGTGGGAGGTGTAGGGGCGTTAAGCTGGAGGACTTAAAACAGGCACAAAAGCACATACATACCTCTGATTATACCGCACCAAATGCTGATAATATCATGCTGTAGCTGCACTTTACAGAAGATGATGCAGATGTCATCATTGGTTGGTGGGTTCATTAAATCAATCCATCATATCATAACCACACTGTGCATATGATGTACTGAATCAGTAACACCAGGAAGACATCTCCATGTTAGGAGTAGAGTTGAAGTTAACAGAATATGTCCAGCACTGTGGTGTGTAGCCCATAAATAATAATTGTGCACATTACCAGAACAACATACTGTCAACTGCAAGATCATTTTGCTGCTTGTAGCATATGCTCATCCTGTACAGTGTTGTAGTAGATCCGTCTCTTCAGTGTTCACTGCAACAAAAGTAAGACATTGCATTAATATTACAGACGTTTGGGGGCTGAAATCTCACTTCGCTGCGGACAATTTCCCTTTGCATAAGATTCTTGTGATTATGTCAATGATGATCAATAACTGCATCATAACACAGCCGCTCTATACAGAAGATGTACTGTACTTGCTCTCATTGGTCATTGAGGTAATACGTCACACAATGTACAGATATAGCAAGGATTATTTCTCCCACTTGTGCATTATGGCATTATGATGGGAAATGTTGTGAGATTCTGCATTATCAGCATCACTGAATCTTTTGGAAATTAAGTGATATTCTATGTTTTAATGCAATATTATGGGTGATCAGCTGGTAAAATAATAATAGCTTGCTGTATCTGTAGCCATGCTCTACCCATGATGTGCTGAACCAATGACTGCAGAGAGATTCAGAGTGGTAAACATGACTGGAACGCATCTCTGAATAATGGGCAGCAAAGCAGTGCAGAATAGGAGGTGAAAGTATTTAAAATGGAAGATCCTTAGCAGCTGTGTGGAGAGTAGACAGTACAGACTGACCAAGTAAATGGTAAAAGGAGTAACTTCAACATTACTTGGCTTTGTTCTCCACATTGAAGCTTTCCTCCTCTTTAAATCACTAATACTGATGCCATGTGTAACCTGTACTGAGAGTTATATAATCTACTGGCCTAGATGAAACCATATGATGCAAACAGGATCCATCCCACTCCAGATTCATAGAATTGAACCACCTCAACCTTTCATAACAATCACATAGAACTGCAGCTGTGCGCTACTGCACATGTTCTTGTTATGAATGGTAGTAGATGTGGTCCTTGGGTCTTTACTTCATACTGTAGCCACCCTCTACTCATGATGTATTGAATCAACGAAAACTTGCATGGTTCAGATCACAGGAAGGGGTAGAGTAGAGATGAAAATATTCAATGTGAAACCCGTAGCAGCCGGATTGTGTGGAGTCAATAAAACGACAAATACTAAATGGTAAATGAGAAATATACACATTGCTTATCTGTCTCTGTGTAGTAATTTTCCTTCTCTTCAACTGTCCTTCAAATTTTCTCTTTTGCAAGAAAAGGAACACATGGCTTCAATATTCACTTCTGTTCTGCAGTCATCCCTCCTGAAATAAAAGTTAAGCATTGCATTGTTATTATGATAATACATACAATAAACCTTGCTCCAAACCATTTGATGCAAAGCAAATCCACCTCCCACCCACAGCTGTGCTCCTTCTAGAGCATGCATGTCAAACTCCAGTCCTCGAGGGTCCCAAAC
Source organism: Ascaphus truei (assembly GCF_040206685.1). Classification (NCBI taxonomy): domain Eukaryota; kingdom Metazoa; phylum Chordata; class Amphibia; order Anura; family Ascaphidae; genus Ascaphus; species Ascaphus truei. The sequence goes on along the minus strand of NW_027457244.1, from coordinate 116,439 downwards.
AGGCCAGGTTTTCAGTAGGGATATCCTGAAAACCTGGCCTGTTTGCTGCCCTCGAGGACTGGAGTTTGACATCCTTGTTCTTGAGCTTCTACCACGCAAGTCATCCATGTGAGTGACACTGTACTGCAGTCCTGGTCTGCACACAATCTACTGAATCAATGACATCACACTGTAAAGGCAATCTACAAGATGTATTAGTTGTCCACACTTCCGAAATGTTACTTTTATGTCCAAATCACTTATTCCCATGACCTGATATTTGTATTTGTTATTTATAGGATTGTCACAAAGAGTTGATGAGGTCACCAAATGATAGTATGTAGAGAGAAAGAGAGATCTCAGAACAGAGCCCTGATGTATACCCACAGACAGATCAATAGAAGACGAAGACATGTTAGCAACAGAGATGGAGAATGTGTGACAGGAAAGTTATGATGAAAACCAGGATAGAACTGTGTTACGGATACCAAGAGAGAGTTTAGAATATGAAGGAGGAGAGTGATTGAGAGCATCAAACGCAGCAGATAGATCAAGTAGGATTAGTAGGGAAAAGTGACCTTGGGAATTTGCTTTAAGCACAGTCTGTAGAACGAGCTGTACGAAAGGCAGGTTGTAAAGGATCCAGGAGGGAATGTGATTTAAGAATGTTGACATTCTAGCAATTAGGAGACAAACAGCAGGAGGGATACAGGGCGGTAGTTAGTAAGGCACATAGGGTGTAGGTTGTTTCTGAGAAAAGGGTGACCACTACAGGCTTAAAGTAAGAGGGTAAAGAGCCAGAGAATAGGGAGGAATTGAAGATGTGGGTGAGAGTGGGGACTAAGAGATGCAGTAAGGTGTGAGGGGATACGATCTAGAGGGCATGTGGTAGAGGGAGAAGAGAAGATGATTAGCTTCCAGCTCTGTAAGAGAAGAAAAGGAGTCAAACGCAGAAGGAGAATTAGGTAGAAGGAGAGAAGGGGGAAGGGACAGAAGGAATCTCCTTGTGGGTGGCATCCACCTTGCCTCTGAAGTAGTCAAATGCTTGAGGAGAAGTGAAGGAAGGATGGCAAGTGTGAGAAGAAGGTTAGTGGAGGGAGTCAAATACAGGGGAAAAAAGACAGCGTAAATTAAATTTGTGTGTTGATGAATGTGGAAAAAAAAGTAGTGTGCTTTGGCCCCAGAGAGCAGCTTTATACAGGACTGGAGACATTTTTACTGTAGAAAAATCAAATATCAATTGTGTGATTTCCTTCATAGGCATTAAGAACAGCGAGTGGAAGTGTGATGAACATGTTTGGGAATTTAGCCAAGGGTGTGGGCTAGAGGGACAAGTGTGTCAGAGCCTAGAGGGGGCATATAGATAGGAGGATAGCATTGTAAGAGTTAATAAGATTGTTAGTTTAAGCGGAAAGAGAGAGAGAGGTTAGAGTAGATGTCAGAGGAGAGTTTAATTAAGCAGTGGAAAATCAGTGGGACAGGTAAGATGGGGTGAGGGGAATGACTGATTGTGAATGATGAGAGCAGAAGAGGTCATGTACAACTAGAGCCTTGTTAGTCAGAGAACGGACATTCCAGATGGCATAGGAGAAGGGAAGAGAAAAGTAAGGAAAGGAATGTGGATTACATTAGATAGGTTAACACTCTTAGCAGGGAGGCAGAGGCAGGGAGGCCCGATGTGTATATGAGCAGGTTCAAGATTATAAGAGATATCCCACACATCAGCAAACATAGAAGGACACACAGAGATAGGTGTAGAGAGAGACAGAGATAGCTCTATGTAGAGAGAGAGGGACGTAGAGAGAATGAGACAGATAGGCGCAGAGAGAGGGGGCGCAGAGAGAGGAGGCGCCAAAAGAGGGGGCGCAGAGAGAGGGGGCACAGAGAATAGGATATTAAAGAGTGCTTTTCATTGAGCAGTGCAGAAATAGCTGCAATAGAGGTCTGTACAAATGGTGCAGTGTGTAGACACATGCAAAGGTAGGGGAAGGAAAGAGGAGAACATGTGGATAAAAGCAGGAGTGTGGAAGTTAGAGAAATTAGAAAAGTTTAACAGAGGAGTGAGGAAACAGCAAGCAGAAAGAACAAGAGAGAGGTTACATTGGGATGACGTTCTGTGGTAAAGAGAAAATGCTAGGAGAGAGCTTTCAAATATTAGAGGACATGAATTGAGGGAGCAAATGTATAAATCAAAACCTGAGGGGGAGGTATAGCACGAAAGCTTGCACAGCAGATTATAGTCTTAATGTTGCGTGTACCTGTCAGGGTATTCAAGAAGTTAAATTCTCACAAGTGCAGAGTTCATGATGAAATGCTGAATCTAGTCCCCCTCCAATTTAATTTTAATATAACTTTTCCATTCTTCATTACTGCAAAAAGCAAACAAAACAAAACCACATTGCATTACTATTTTCAAAATGGATTGAATGGCATATTCAACAGTGACTGTGTGATGCCAATATTCCCCACTCACTCGTAGTGAAGCACATATTGTACTAGTGTTGAAAGTAGGCCGGTAGAGTCAGGTACGCAGTACTGATAAAACAATAAGTGCCCGTCGTAAGTACCAGCTCCGCAACAGTGCGGGCATCACATTAGTGACGTGGATGAACATATATGGATAAGCCCATATTAAGGCATCACGTGACCAGAGCCGTCACTGACTGGGTATACGTAAAGACGCAGGGAGATGCAAGGAAAGGGAGGGAGAGAGACAGGGAGAAGATGTGAAACGGAGGAAGGCACGGATGGAGGGAGTTCTTCCGAGCTTCTGCGGGCCTCTCTCTTTCACTGGTGCATGCCGGGAGCTGGTCCCAACATCCACAAAGTGTGTGTGTATTATTGGTTGTATTTTATGGGGGTAGGAGGGTAGTGTGTATATTGTGTGTGTGGGAGTATTATATGGTGTGTAGAGGTGCAGAGGAGAGTACTAGATTGTGTATCTTGTGTAAGGGTGTTGTGTATATTGTGTTTGGAGCTATAATATTATTGGGGAGATTAGTATTGAGGAGGTATTATAGTGTGTATTGTGGGGAGTATTAGTGTGTGTATTGTTTGTGGGTGACAGATGCTGGGGGTATGCAGCAATCCCTGCACTGAGGTCCGAGGCGGCTCTGCATCGCTCGCACACACTGTGGATGACCAAGCATGTGCCCATGATAATCATGGCCTTAGAGGGATGAGTGTGTCAGAGCCTAGAAGGGGCATATATATGATGGAGGAGGGAGGAGATGATAGCATTGTAAAAGTTAACAAGATAGTTAGTTTAAGCAGAAAGTGAGGAGAGGTTAGAGATAAGGGTAGATGTCAGAGGAGAGAGTTCAATTAAGCTGAGGTATCGAGTAGGACAGGGGTGAGGGGAATGAGAGGTGGTGGATGATGAGAGCAGAAGAGGTCATGTACAAATAGACCTTGTTAGTCAGAGAGCAGTCATTCCAGAGGGCACGTGAGAAGTGAAGAGTAAAGTGAGACATGGAATGTGGATTACATTAGATGGGTTAATACGCTTAGCAGGGAGGTGGAGAGAGAGAGGCAAGAGGCAGAGAGTGGTGCAGGGGTTGAGGAAGAGATGTTGCATGTACCTTATCAGAACATTAAAGAACATCAATTCACACTGGTGCAGAGTTGATGATGAATCCAGTTCACCTCCAATTCAATTTTAACAGAAATTTTTCATTCTTCATTACTGAAAAAAAAGAAAAGTAAAAAACATTGCATTACTATTTTCAAAATGGATTGAGTTCCCCCAACAATGACTATGTGTTACCAATATATCCCTCTCAGTCCCACTGCAGCATATACTGTACCAGTGTGAAAGTAAGAAGGTACACAGTACCGGTAAAACAATACGTGCCGGTACTATGCACCATATGAATTATAAGGGGATGTAAATCTCCCAGTCTCTCTCCATATCCGCAACAGAGCGGGCTCCGGTCAGTGGCATGGATGCCCATATATGGGTATGCTCATATTTGGGCATCCCATGTCACTGACCGGAGCCGGCTCTGAGTATAGGGATATATGCGGAGACGCAGAGGTGCAAGGAAATGGGAGGAGGCACGGTGAGAAACAGGGAGAGACCACAGGAAGATAGAGGGCAACAACTTCCACAAGGTACTTGTATGGGTATAATTGTTTGTATTTTGTGCAGAGGGGGTAATTTCAGATAAAATACAATTCTCCACCCTCTACGAAACAATTCCACTTTGTTCAGTAAGCCAGAAAGTCTTGGTCCCATGTGGACTGAATTTAATGCAAATAAGGTCCTTAATACACAAGTAAAGAATAAAGTTACTTATTCTCTACTGTAAGAAGTGCCACATTGCCCACTATTTGGGTCCTGTGCCCAGATTGTGACCATGCATGGCAGAGGTGAGATTCCCCCAACTCCAATTTGCTACACTCTCCAAGAGAGATAATTGTGATCAGAGGTGGAACTAGGGGAGGGTGTGAGCAGGGTCACTGCCCAGGGAGTAACCTGACTGGGGGCACGGAAATCTCATTTAGTGCATATGTTGCGGCACTGCATTGATTGACCGGTCAATCTGCACTGCTGCCTGTCACAGTGACATCCTGATCGGGCACTGTGATCAGCTATAGCACTGACCCAGGTGAGATAGTTCAGCACTTTACAAGGAGGGAACAGATGTTGTGGGTGACAGATGCTGGAGGTAGGCCAAGACTGTTGGCCAGAGTAACGTGGAGACTTACTGCACTCTGCATGCCCATCCTCTCCCTGACATCAGGGGAAGGAAGTGGCCCTGGGGTGTGTGTAGGTATGCCAGATGTCAGTGTATGCATAAGTAAGTATGCCTGTGTAGTGGGAGGTGTAGGGGCGTTAAGCTGGAGGATTTAAAACAGGCACAAAAGCACATAGATACCTCTGATTATACCGCACCAAATGCTGATAATATCATGCTGTAGCTGCACTTTACAGAAGATGATGCAGATGTCATCATTGGTTGGTGGGTTCATTAAATCAATCCATCATATCATAACCACACTGTGCATATGATGTACTGAATCAGTAACACCAGGAAGACATCTCCATGTTAGGAGTAGAGTTGAAGTTAACAGAATATGTCCAGCACTGTGGTGTGTAGCCCATAAATAATAATTGTGCACATTACCAGAACAACATACTGTCAACTGCAAGATCATTTTGCTGCTTGTAGCGTATGCTCATCCTGTACAGTGTTGTAGTAGATCCGTCTCTTCAGTGTTCACTGCAACAAAAGTAAGACATTGCATTAATATTACAGACGTTTGGGGGCTGAAATCTCACTTCGCTGCGGACAATTTCCCTTTGCATAAGATTCTTGTGATTATGTCAATGATGATCAATAACTGCATCATAACACAGCCGCTCTATACAGAAGATGTACTTGCTCTCATTGGTCATGGAGGTAATACGTCACACAATGTACAGATATAGCAAGGATTATTTCTCCCACTTGTGCATTATGGCATTATGATGGGAAATGTTGTCAGATTCTGCATTATCAGCATCACTGAATCTTTTGGAAATTAAGTGATATTCTATGTTTTAATGCAATATTATGGGTGATCAGCCGGTAAAATAATAATAGCTTGCTGTATCTGTAGCCATGCTCTACCCATGATGTGCTGAACCAATGACTGCAGAGAGATTCAGAGTGCTAAACATGACTGGAACGCATCTCTGAATAATGGGCAGCAAAGCAGTGCAGAATAGGAGGTGAAAGTATTTAAAATGGAAGATCCTTAGCAGCTGTGTGGAGAGTAGACAGTACAGACTGACCAAGTAAATGGTAAAAGGAGTAACTTCAACATTACTTGGCTTTGTTCTCCACATTGAAGCTTTCCTCCTCTTTAAATCACTAATACTGATGCCATGTGTAACCTGTACTGAGAGTTATATAATCTACTGGCCTAGATGAAACCATATGATGCAAACAGGATCCATCCCACTCCAGATTCATAGAATTGAACCACCTCAACCTTTCATAACAATCACATAGAACTGCAGCTGTGCGCTACTGCACATGTTCTTGTTATGAATGGTAGTAGATGTGGTCCTTGGGTCTTTACTTCATACTGTAGCCACCCTCTACTCATGATGTATTGAATCAACGAAAACTTGCATGGTTCAGATCACAGGAAGGGGTAGAGTAGAGATGAAAATATTCAATGTGAAACCCGTAGCAGCCGGATTGTGTGGAGTCAATAAAACGACAAATACTAAATGGTAAATGAGAAATATACACATTGCTTATCTGTCTCGGTGTAGTAATTTTCCTTCTCTTCAACTGTCCTTCAAATTTTCTCTTTTGCAAGAAAAGGAACACATGGCTTCAATATTCACTTCTGTTCTGCAGTCATCCCTCCTGAAATAAAAGTTAAGCATTGCATTGTTATTATGATAATACATACAATAAACCTTGCTCCAAACCATTTGATGCAAAGCAAATCCACCTCCCACCCACAGCGGTGCTCCTTCTAGAGCATGCATGTCAAACTCCAGTCCTCGAGGGTCCCAAACAGGCCAGGTTTTCAGTAGGGATATCCTGAAAACCTGGCCTGTTTGCTGCCCTCGAGGACTGGAGTTTGACATCCTTGTTCTTGAGCTTCTACCACGCAAGTCATCCATGTGAGTGACACTGTACTGCAGTCCTGGTCTGCACACAATCTACTGAATCAATGACATCACACTGTAAAGGCAATCTACAAGATGTATTAGTTGTCCACACTTCCGAAATGTTACTTTTATGTCCAAATCACTTATTCCCATGACCTGATATTTGTATTTGTTATTTATAGGATTGTCACAAAGAGTTGATGAGGTCACCAAATGATAGTATGTAGAGAGAAAGAGAGATCTCAGAACAGAGCCCTGATGTATACCCACAGACAGATCAATAGAAGACGAAGACATGTTAGCAACAGAGATGGAGAATGTGTGACAGGAAAGTTATGATGAAAACCAGGATAGAACTGTGTTACGGATACCAAGAGAGAGTTTAGAATATGAAGGAGGAGAGTGATTGAGAGCATCAAACGCAGCAGATAGATCAAGTAGGATTAGTAGGGAAAAGTGACCTTGGGAATTTGCTTTAAGCACAGTCTGTAGAACGAGCTGTACGAAAGGCAGGTTGTAAAGGATCCAGGAGGGAATGTGATTTAAGAATGTTGACATTCTAGCAATTAGGAGACAAACAGCAGGAGGGATACAGGGCGGTAGTTAGTAAGGCACATAGGGTGTAGGTTGTTTCTGAGAAAAGGGTGACCACTACAGGCTTAAAGTAAGAGGGTAAAGAGCCAGAGAATAGGGAGGAATTGAAGATGTGGGTGAGAGTGGGGACTAAGAGATGCAGTAAGGTGTGAGGGGATACGATCTAGAGGGCATGTGGTAGAGGGAGAAGAGAAGATGATTAGCTTCCAGCTCTGTAAGAGAAGAAAAGGAGTCAAACGCAGAAGGAGAATTAGGTAGAAGGAGAGAAGGGGGAAGGGACAGAAGGAATCTCCTTGTGGGTGGCATCCACCTTGCCTCTGAAGTAGTCAAATGCTTGAGGAGAAGTGAAGGAAGGATGGCAAGTGTGAGAAGAAGGTTAGTGGAGGGAGTCAAATACAGGGGAAAAAAGACAGCGTAAATTAAATTTGTGTGTTGATGAATGTGGAAAAAAAAGTAGTGTGGTTTGGCCCCAGAGAGCAGCTTTATACAGGACTGGAGACATTTTTACTGTAGAAAAATCAAATATCAATTGTGTGATTTCCTTCATAGGCATTAAGAACAGCGAGTGGAAGTGTGATGAACATGTTTGGGAATTTAGCCAAGGGTGTGGGCTAGAGGGACAAGTGTGTCAGAGCCTAGAGGGGGCATATAGATAGGAGGATAGCATTGTAAGAGTTAATAAGATTGTTAGTTTAAGCGGAAAGAGAGAGAGAGGTTAGAGTAGATGTCAGAGGAGAGTTTAATTAAGCAGTGGAAAATCAGTGGGACAGGTAAGATGGGGTGAGGGGAATGACTGATTGTGAATGATGAGAGCAGAAGAGGTCATGTACAACTAGAGCCTTGTTAGTCAGAGAACGGACATTCCAGATGGCATAGGAGAAGGGAAGAGAAAAGTAAGGAAAGGAATGTGGATTACATTAGATAGGTTAACACTCTTAGCAGGGAGGCAGAGGCAGGGAGGCCCGATGTGTATATGAGCAGGTTCAAGATTATAAGAGATATCCCACACATCAGCAAACATAGAAGGACACACAGAGATAGGTGTAGAGAGAGACAGAGATAGCTCTATGTAGAGAGAGAGGGACGTAGAGAGAATGAGACAGATAGGCGCAGAGAGAGGGGGCGCAGAGAGAGGAGGCGCCAAAAGAGGGGGCGCAGAGAGAGGGGGCACAGAGAATAGGATATTAAAGAGTGCTTTTCATTGAGCAGTGCAGAAATAGCTGCAATAGAGGTCTGTACAAATGGTGCAGTGTGTAGACACATGCAAAGGTAGGGGAAGGAAAGAGGAGAACATGTGGATAAAAGCAGGAGTGTGGAAGTTAGAGAAATTAGAAAAGTTTAACAGAGGAGTGAGGAAACAGCAAGCAGAAAGAACAAGAGAGAGGTTACATTGGGATGACGTTCTGTGGTAAAGAGAAAATGCTAGGAGAGAGCTTTCAAATATTAGAGGACATGAATTGAGGGAGCAAATGTATAAATCAAAACCTGAGGGGGAGGTATAGCACGAAAGCTTGCACAGCAGATTATAGTCTTAATGTTGCGTGTACCTGTCAGGGTATTCAAGAAGTTAAATTCTCACAAGTGCAGAGTTCATGATGAAATGCTGAATCTAGTCCCCCTCCAATTTAATTTTAATATAACTTTTCCATTCTTCATTACTGCAAAAAGCAAACAAAACAAAACCACATTGCATTACTATTTTCAAAATGGATTGAATGGCATATTCAACAGTGACTGTGTGATGCCAATATTCCCCACTCACTCGTAGTGAAGCACATATTGTACTAGTGTTGAAAGTAGGCCGGTAGAGTCAGGTACGCAGTACTGATAAAACAATAAGTGCCCGTCGTAAGTACCAGCTCCGCAACAGTGCGGGCATCACATTAGTGACGTGGATGAACATATATGGATAAGCCCATATTAAGGCATCACGTGACCAGAGCCGTCACTGACTGGGTATACGTAAAGACGCAGGGAGATGCAAGGAAAGGGAGGGAGAGAGACAGGGAGAAGATGTGAAACGGAGGAAGGCACGGATGGAGGGAGTTCTTCCGAGCTTCTGCGGGCCTCTCTCTTTCACTGGTGCATGCCGGGAGCTGGTCCCAACATCCACAAAGTGTGTGTGTATTATTGGTTGTATTTTATGGGGGTAGGAGGGTAGTGTGTATATTGTGTGTGTGGGAGTATTATATGGTGTGTAGAGGTGCAGAGGAGAGTACTAGATTGTGTATCTTGTGTAAGGGTGTTGTGTATATTGTGTTTGGAGCTATAATATTATTGGGGAGATTAGTATTGAGGAGGTATTATAGTGTGTATTGTGGGGAGTATTAGTGTGTGTATTGTTTGTGGGTGACAGATGCTGGGGGTATGCAGCAATCCCTGCACTGAGGTCCGAGGCGGCTCTGCATCGCTCGCACGCACTGTGGATGACCAAGCATGTGCCCATGATAATCATGGCCTTAGAGGGATGAGTGTGTCAGAGCCTAGAAGGGGCATATATATGATGGAGGAGGGAGGAGATGATAGCATTGTAAAAGTTAACAAGATAGTTAGTTTAAGCAGAAAGTGAGGAGAGGTTAGAGATAAGGGTAGATGTCAGAGGAGAGAGTTCAATTAAGCTGAGGTATCGAGTAGGACAGGGGTGAGGGGAATGAGAGGTGGTGGATGATGAGAGCAGAAGAGGTCATGTACAAATAGACCTTGTTAGTCAGAGAGCAGACATTCCAGAGGGCACGTGAGAAGTGAAGAGTAAAGTGAGACATGGAATGTGGATTACATTAGATGGGTTAATACGCTTAGCAGGGAGGTGGAGAGAGAGAGGCAAGAGGCAGAGAGTGGTGCAGGGGTTGAGGAAGAGATGTTGCATGTACCTTATCAGAACATTAAAGAACATCAATTCACACTGGTGCAGAGTTGATGATGAATCCAGTTCACCTCCAATTCAATTTTAACAGAAATTTTTCATTCTTCATTACTGAAAAAAAAGAAAAGTAAAAAACATTGCATTACTATTTTCAAAATGGATTGAGTTCCCCCAACAATGACTATGTGTTACCAATATATCCCTCTCAGTCCCACTGCAGCATATACTGTACCAGTGTGAAAGTAGGAAGGTACACAGTACCGGTAAAACAATACGTGCCGGTACTATGCACCATATGAATTATAAGGGGATGTAAATCTCCCAGTCTCTCTCCATATCCGCAACAGAGCGGGCTCCGGTCAGTGGCATGGATGCCCATATATGGGTATGCTCATATTTGGGCATCCCATGTCACTGACCGGAGCCGGCTCTGAGTATAGGGATATATGCGGAGACGCAGAGGTGCAAGGAAATGGGAGGAGGCACGGTGAGAAACAGGGAGAGACCACAGGAAGATAGAGGGCAACAACTTCCACAAGGTACTTGTATGGGTATAATTGTTTGTATTTTGTGCAGAGGGGGTAATTTCAGATAAAATACAATTCTCCACCCTCTACGAAACAATTCCACTTTGTTCAGTAAGCCAGAAAGTCTTGGTCCCATGTGGACTGAATTTAATGCAAATAAGGTCCTTAATACACAAGTAAAGAATAAAGTTACTTATTCTCTACTGTAAGAAGTGCCACATTGCCCACTATTTGGGTCCTGTGCCCAGATTGTGACCATGCATGGCAGAGGTGAGATTCCCCCAACTCCAATTTGCTACACTCTCCAAGAGAGATAATTGTGATCAGAGGTGGAACTAGGGGAGGGTGTGAGCAGGGTCACTGCCCAGGGAGTAACCTGACTGGGGGCACGGAAATCTCATTTAGTGCATATGTTGCGGCACTGCATTGATTGACCGGTCAATCTGCACTGCTGCCTGTCACAGTGACATCCTGATCGGGCACTGTGATCAGCTATAGCACTGACCCAGGTGAGATAGTTCAGCACTTTACAAGGAGGGAACAGATGTTGTGGGTGACAGATGCTGGGGGTAGGCCAAGACTGTTGGCCAGAGTAATGTGGAGACTTACTGCACTCTGCATGCCCATCCTCTCCCTGACATCAGGGGAAGGAAGTGGCCCTGGGGTGTGTGTAGGTATGCCAGATGACAGTGTATGCATAAGTAAGTATGCCTGTGGAGTGGGAGGTGTAGGGGCGTTAATCTGGAGGACTTAAACCAGGCACAAAAGCACATAGATACCTCTGATTATACCGCACCAAATGCTGATAATATCATGCTGTAGCTGCACTTTACAGAAGATGATGCAGATGTCATCAGTTGTTGGTGGGTTCATTAAATCAATCCATCATATCATAGCCACATTGTGCATATGATGTACTGAATCAGTAACACCAGGAAGACATCTCCATGTTAGGGGTAGAGTTGAAGTTAACAGAATATGTCCAGCACTGTGGTGTGTAGCCCATAAATAATAATTGTGCACATTACCAGAACAACATACTGTCAACTGCAAGATCATTTTGGGGGCTGAAATCTCACTTCGCTGCGGACAATTTCCCTTTGCATAAGATTCTTGTGATTATGTCAATGATGATCAATAACTACATCATAACACAGCCGCTCTATACAGAAGATGTACTTGCTATCAATGGTCATGGAGGTAATACGTCACACAATGTACAGATATAGCTAGGATTATTTCTTCCTCTGGTGCATTATGGCATTATGATGGGAAATGTTGTGAGATTCTGCATTATCAGCATCACTGAATCTTTTGGAAATTAAGTGATATTCTATGTTTTAATGCAATATTATGGATGATCAGCCGGTAAAATAATAATAGCTTGCTGTATCTGTAGCCATGCTCTACCCATGATGTGCTGAATCAATGACTGCAGAGAGATTCAGAGTGCTAAACATGACTGGAACGCATCTCTGAATAATGGGCAGCAAAGCAGTGCAGAATAGGAGGTGAAAGTATTTAAAATGGAAGACCCTTAGCAGCTGTGTGGGGAGTAGACAGTACAGACTGACCAAGTAAATGGTAAAAGGAGTTACTTCAACATTACTTGGCTTTGTTCTCCACATTGAAGCTTTCCTCCTCTTTACATCACTAATACTGATGCCATGTGTAACCTGTACTGAGAGTTATATAATCTACTGGCCTAGATGAAACCATATGATGCAAACAGGATCCATCCCACTCCAGATTCATAGAATTGAACCACCTCAACCTTTCATAACAATCACATAGAACTGCAGCTGTGCGCTACTGCACATGTTCTTGTTATGAATGGTAGTAGATGTGGTCCTTGGGTCTTTACTTCATACTGTAGCCACCCTCTACTCATGATGTATTGAATCAACGAAAACTTGCATGGTTCAGATCACAGGAAGGGGTAGAGTAGAGATGAAAATATTCAATGTGAAACCCGTAGCAGCCGGATTGTGTGGAGTCAATAAAACGACAAATACTAAATGGTAAATGAGAAATATACACATTGCTTATCTGTCTCTGTGTAGTAATTTTCCTTCTCTTCAACTGTCCTTCAAATTTTCTCTTTTGCAAGAAAAGGAACACATGGCTTCAATATTCACTTCTGTTCTGCAGTCATCCCTCCTGAAATAAAAGTTAAGCATTGCATTGTTATTATGATAATACATACAATAAACCTTGCTCCAAACCATTTGATGCAAAGCAAATCCACCTCCCACCCACAGCTGTGCTCCTTCTAGAGCATGCATGTCAAACTCCAGTCCTCGAGGGTCCCAAACAGGCCAGGTTTTCAGTAGGGATATCCTGAAAACCTGGCCTGTTTGCTGCCCTCGAGGACTGGAGTTTGACATCCTTGTTCTTGAGCTTCTACCACGCAAGTCATCCATGTGAGTGACACTGTACTGCAGTCCTGGTCTGCACACAATCTACTGAATCAATGACATCACACTGTAAAGGCAATCTACAAGATGTATTAGTTGTCCACACTTCCGAAATGTTACTTTTATGTCCAAATCACTTATTCCCATGACCTGATATTTGTATTTGTTATTTATAGGATTGTCACAAAGAGTTGATGAGGTCACCAAATGATAGTATGTAGAGAGAAAGAGAGATCTCAGAACAGAGCCCTGATGTATACCCACAGACAGATCAATAGAAGACGAAGACATGTTAGCAACAGAGATGGAGAATGTGTGACAGGAAAGTTATGATGAAAACCAGGATAGAACTGTGTTACGGATACCAAGAGAGAGTTTAGAATATGAAGGAGGAGAGTGATTGAGAGCATCAAACGCAGCAGATAGATCAAGTAGGATTAGTAGGGAAAAGTGACCTTGGGAATTTGCTTTAAGCACAGTCTGTAGAACGAGCTGTACGAAAGGCAGGTTGTAAAGGATCCAGGAGGGAATGTGATTTAAGAATGTTGACATTCTAGCAATTAGGAGACAAACAGCAGGAGGGATACAGGGCGGTAGTTAGTAAGGCACATAGGGTGTAGGTTGTTTCTGAGAAAAGGGTGACCACTACAGGCTTAAAGTAAGAGGGTAAAGAGCCAGAGAATAGGGAGGAATTGAAGATGTGGGTGAGAGTGGGGACTAAGAGATGCAGTAAGGTGTGAGGGGATACGATCTAGAGGGCATGTGGTAGAGGGAGAAGAGAAGATGATTAGCTTCCAGCTCTGTAAGAGAAGAAAAGGAGTCAAATGCAGAAGGAGAATTAGGTAGAAGGAGAGAAGGGGGAAGGGACAGAAGGAATCTCCTTGTGGGTGGCATCCACCTTGCCTCTGAAGTAGTCAAATGCTTGAGGAGAAGTGAAGGAAGGATGGCAAGTGTGAGGAGAAGGTTAGTGGAGGGAGTCAAATACAGGGAAAAAAAGACAGCGTAAATTAAATTTGAGTGTTGATGAATGTGAAAAAAAAGTAGTGTGGTTTGGCCCCAGAGAGCAGCTTTATACAGGACTGGAGACATTTTTACTGTAGAAAAATCAAATATCAATTGTGTGATTTCCTTCATTGGCATTAAGAACAGCGAGTGGAAGTGTGATGAACATGTTTGGGAATTTAGCCAAGGGTGTGGGCTAGAGGGACAAGTGTGTCAGAGCCTAGAGGGGGCATATAGATAGGAGGATAGCATTGTAAGAGTTAATAAGATTGTTAGTTTAAGCGGAAAGAGAGAGAGAGGTTAGAGTAGATGTCAGAGGAGAGTTTAATTAAGCAGAGGAAAATCAGTGGGACAGGTAAGATGGGGTGAGGGGAATGACTGATTGTGAATGATGAGAGCAGAAGAGGTCATGTACAACTAGAGCCTTGTTAGTCAGAGAACGGGCATTCCAGATGGCATAGGAGAAGGGAAGAGAAAAGTAAGGAAAGGAATGTGGATTACATTAGATAGGTTAACACTCTTAGCAGGGAGGCAGAGGCAGGGAGGCCCGATGTGTATATGAGCAGGTTCAAGATTATAAGAGATATCCCACACATCAGCAAACATAGAAGGAGACACAGAGATAGGTGTAGAGAGAGACAGAGATAGCTCTATGTAGAGAGAGAGGGACGTAGAGAGAATGAGACAGATAGGCGCAGAGAGAGGGGGCGCAGAGAGAGGAGGCGCCAAAAGAGGGGGCGCAGAGAGAGGGGGCACAGAGAATAGGATATTAAAGAGTGCTTTTCATTGAGCAGTGCAGAAATAGCTGCAATAGAGGTCTGTACAAATGGTGCAGTGTGTAGACACATGCAAAGGTAGGGGAAGGAAAGAGGAGAACATGTGGATAAAAGCAGGAGTGTGGAAGTTAGAGAAATTAGAAAAGTTTAACAGAGGAGTGAGGAAACAGCAAGCAGAAAGAACAAGAGAGAGGTTACATTGGGATGACGTTCTGTGGTAAAGAGAAAATGCTAGGAGAGAGCTTTCAAATATTAGAGGACATGAATTGAGGGAGCAAATGTATAAATCAAAACCTGAGGGGGAGGTATAGCACGAAAGCTTGCACAGCAGATTATAGTCTTAATGTTGCGTGTACCTGTCAGGGTATTCAAGAAGTTAAATTCTCACAAGTGCAGAGTTCATGATGAAATGCTGAATCTAGTCCCCCTCCAATTTAATTTTAATATAACTTTTCCATTCTTCATTACTGCAAAAAGCAAACAAAACAAAACCACATTGCATTACTATTTTCAAAATGGATTGAATGGCATATTCAACAGTGACTGTGTGATGCCAATATTCCCCACTCACTCGTAGTGAAGCACATATTGTACTAGTGTTGAAAGTAGGCCGGTAGAGTCAGGTACGCAGTACTGATAAAACAATAAGTGCCCGTCGTAAGTACCAGCTCCGCAACAGTGCGGGCATCACATTAGTGACGTGGATGAACATATATGGATAAGCCCATATTAAGGCATCACGTGACCAGAGCCGTCACTGACTGGGTATACGTAAAGACGCAGGGAGATGCAAGGAAAGGGAGGGAGAGAGAGAGACAGGGAGAAGATGTGAAACGGAGGAAGGCACGGATGGAGGGAGTTCTTCCGAGCTTCTGCGGGCCTCTCTCTTTCACTGGTGCATGCCGGGAGCTGGTCCCAACATCCACAAAGTGTGTGTGTATTATTGGTTGTATTTTATGGGGGTAGGAGGGTAGTGTGTATATTGTGTGTGTGGGAGTATTATATTGTGTGTAGAGGTGCAGAGGAGAGTACTAGATTGTGTATCTTGTGTAAGGGTGTTGTGTATATTGTGTTTGGAGCTATAATATTATTGGGGAGATTAGTATTGAGGAGGTATTATAGTGTGTATTGTGGGGAGTATTAGTGTGTGTATTGTTTGTGGGTGACAGATGCTGGGGGTATGCAGCAATCCCTGCACTGAGGTCCGAGGCGGCTCTGCATCGCTCGCACACACTGTGGATGACCAAGCATGTGCCCATGATAATCATGGCCTTAGAGGGATGAGTGTGTCAGAGCCTAGAAGGGGCATATATATGATGGAGGAGGGAGGAGGAGGAGGGAGGAGGAGGAGATGATAGCATTGTAAAAGTTAACAAGATAGTTAGTTTAAGCAGAAAGTGAGGAGAGGTTAGAGATAAGGGTAGATGTCAGAGGAGAGAGTTCAATTAAGCTGAGGTATCGAGTAGGACAGGGGTGAGGGGAATGAGAGGTGGTGGATGAGAGCAGAAGAGGTCATGTACAAATAGACCTTGTTAGTCAGAGAGCAGTCATTCCAGAGGGCACGTGAGAAGTGAAGAGTAAAGTGAGACATGGAATGTGGATTACATTAGATGGGTTAATACGCTTAGCAGGGAGGTGGAGAGAGAGAGGCAAGAGGCAGAGAGTGGTGCAGGGGTTGAGGAAGAGATGTTGCATGTACCTTATCAGAACATTAAAGAACATCAATTCACACTGGTGCAGAGTTGATGATGAATCCAGTTCACCTCCAATTCAATTTTAACAGAAATGTTTCATTCTTCATTACTGAAAAAAAAGAAAAGTAAAAAACATTTCATTACTATTTTCAAAATGGATTGAATTCCCCCAACAATGACTATGTGTTACCAATATATCCCTCTCAGTCCCACTGCAGCATATACTGTACCAGTGTGAAAGTAGGAAGGTACACAGTACCGGTAAAACAATACGTGCCGGTACTATGCACCATATGAATTATAAGGGGATGTAAATCTCCCAGTCTCTCTCCATATCCGCAACAGAGCGGGCTCCGGTCAGTGGCATGGATGCCCATATATGGGTATGCTCATATTTGGGCATCCCATGTCACTGACCGGAGCCGGCTCTGAGTATAGGGATATATGCGGAGACGCAGAGGTGCAAGGAAATGGGAGGAGGCACGGTGAGAAACAGGGAGAGACCACAGGAAGATAGAGGGCAACAACTTCCACAAGGTACTTGTATGGGTATAATTGTTTGTATTTTGTGCAGAGGGGGTAATTTCAGATAAAATACAATTCTCCACCCTCTACGAAACAATTCCACTTTGTTCAGTAAGCCAGAAAGTCTTGGTCCCATGTGGACTGAATTTAATGCAAATAAGGTCCTTAATACACAAGTAAAGAATAAAGTTACTTATTCTCTACTGTAAGAAGTGCCACATTGCCCACTATTTGGGTCCTGTGCCCAGATTGTGACCATGCATGGCAGAGGTGAGATTCCCCCAACTCCAATTTGCTACACTCTCCAAGAGAGATAATTGTGATCAGAGGTGGAACTAGGGGAGGGTGTGAGCAGGGTCACTGCCCAGGGAGTAACCTGACTGGGGGCACGGAAATCTCATTTAGTGCATATGTTGCGGCACTGCATTGATTGACCGGTCAATCTGCACTGCTGCCTGTCACAGTGACATCCTGATCGGGCACTGTGATCAGCTATAGCACTGACCCAGGTGAGATAGTTCAGCACTTTACAAGGAGGGAACAGATGTTGTGGGTGACAGATGCTGGAGGTAGGCCAAGACTGTTGGCCAGAGTAACGTGGAGACTTACTGCACTCTGCATGCCCATCCTCTCCCTGACATCAGGGGAAGGAAGTGGCCCTGGGGTGTGTGTAGGTATGCCAGATGTCAGTGTATGCATAAGTAAGTATGCCTGTGTAGTGGGAGGTGTAGGGGCGTTAAGCTGGAGGACTTAAAACAGGCACAAAAGCACATAGATACCTCTGATTATACCGCACCAAATGCTGATAATATCATGCTGTAGCTGCACTTTACAGAAGATGATGCAGATGTCATCATTGGTTGGTGGGTTCATTAAATCAATCCATCATATCATAACCACACTGTGCATATGATGTACTGAATCAGTAACACCAGGAAGACATCTCCATGTTAGGAGTAGAGTTGAAGTTAACAGAATATGTCCAGCACTGTGGTGTGTAGCCCATAAATAATAATTGTGCACATTACCAGAACAACATACTGTCAACTGCAAGATCATTTTGCTGCTTGTAGCGTATGCTCATCCTGTACAGTGTTGTAGTAGATCCGTCTCTTCAGTGTTCACTGCAACAAAAGTAAGACATTGCATTAATATTACAGACGTTTGGGGGCTGAAATCTCACTTCGCTGCGGACAATTTCCCTTTGCATAAGATTCTTGTGATTATGTCAATGATGATCAATAACTGCATCATAACACAGCCGCTCTATACAGAAGATGTACTTGCTCTCATTGGTCATGGAGGTAATACGTCACACAATGTACAGATATAGCAAGGATTATTTCTCCCACTTGTGCATTATGGCATTATGATGGGAAATGTTGTCAGATTCTGCATTATCAGCATCACTGAATCTTTTGGAAATTAAGTGATATTCTATGTTTTAATGCAATATTATGGGTGATCAGCCGGTAAAATAATAATAGCTTGCTGTATCTGTAGCCATGCTCTACCCATGATGTGCTGAACCAATGACTGCAGAGAGATTCAGAGTGCTAAACATGACTGGAACGCATCTCTGAATAATGGGCAGCAAAGCAGTGCAGAATAGGAGGTGAAAGTATTTAAAATGGAAGATCCTTAGCAGCTGTGTGGAGAGTAGACAGTACAGACTGACCAAGTAAATGGTAAAAGGAGTAACTTCAACATTACTTGGCTTTGTTCTCCACATTGAAGCTTTCCTCCTCTTTAAATCACTAATACTGATGCCATGTGTAACCTGTACTGAGAGTTATATAATCTACTGGCCTAGATGAAACCATATGATGCAAACAGGATCCATCCCACTCCAGATTCATAGAATTGAACCACCTCAACCTTTCATAACAATCACATAGAACTGCAGCTGTGCGCTACTGCACATGTTCTTGTTATGAATGGTAGTAGATGTGGTCCTTGGGTCTTTACTTCATACTGTAGCCACCCTCTACTCATGATGTATTGAATCAACGAAAACTTGCATGGTTCAGATCACAGGAAGGGGTAGAGTAGAGATGAAAATATTCAATGTGAAACCCGTAGCAGCCGGATTGTGTGGAGTCAATAAAACGACAAATACTAAATGGTAAATGAGAAATATACACATTGCTTATCTGTCTCGGTGTAGTAATTTTCCTTCTCTTCAACTGTCCTTCAAATTTTCTCTTTTGCAAGAAAAGGAACACATGGCTTCAATATTCACTTCTGTTCTGCAGTCATCCCTCCTGAAATAAAAGTTAAGCATTGCATTGTTATTATGATAATACATACAATAAACCTTGCTCGAAACCATTTGATGCAAAGCAAATCCACCTCCCACCCACAGCGGTGCTCCTTCTAGAGCATGCATGTCAAACTCCAGTCCTCGAGGGTCCCAAACAGGCCAGGTTTTCAGTAGGGATATCCTGAAAACCTGGCCTGTTTGCTGCCCTCGAGGACTGGAGTTTGACATCCTTGTTCTTGAGCTTCTACCACGCAAGTCATCCATGTGAGTGACACTGTACTGCAGTCCTGGTCTGCACACAATCTACTGAATCAATGACATCACACTGTAAAGGCAATCTACAAGATGTATTAGTTGTCCACACTTCCGAAATGTTACTTTTATGTCCAAATCACTTATTCCCATGACCTGATATTTGTATTTGTTATTTATAGGATTGTCACAAAGAGTTGATGAGGTCACCAAATGATAGTATGTAGAGAGAAAGAGAGATCTCAGAACAGAGCCCTGATGTATACCCACAGACAGATCAATAGAAGACGAAGACATGTTAGCAACAGAGATGGAGAATGTGTGACAGGAAAGTTATGATGAAAACCAGGATAGAACTGTGTTACGGATACCAAGAGAGAGTTTAGAATATGAAGGAGGAGAGTGATTGAGAGCATCAAACGCAGCAGATAGATCAAGTAGGATTAGTAGGGAAAAGTGACCTTGGGAATTTGCTTTAAGCACAGTCTGTAGAACGAGCTGTACGAAAGGCAGGTTGTAAAGGATCCAGGAGGGAATGTGATTTAAGAATGTTGACATTCTAGCAATTAGGAGACAAACAGCAGGAGGGATACAGGGCGGTAGTTAGTAAGGCACATAGGGTGTAGGTTGTTTCTGAGAAAAGGGTGACCACTACAGGCTTAAAGTAAGAGGGTAAAGAGCCAGAGAATAGGGAGGAATTGAAGATGTGGGTGAGAGTGGGGACTAAGAGATGCAGTAAGGTGTGAGGGGATACGATCTAGAGGGCATGTGGTAGAGGGAGAAGCTTCCAGCTCTGTAAGAGAAGAAAAGGAGTCAAATGCAGAAGGAGAATTAGGTAGAAGGAGAGAAGGGGGAAGGGACAGAAGGAATCTCCTTGTGGGTGGCATCCACCTTGCCTCTGAAGTAGTCAAATGCTTGAGGAGAAGTGAAGGAAGGATGGCAAGTGTGAGGAGAAGGTTAGTGGAGGGAGTCAAATACAGGGAAAAAAAGACAGCGTAAATTAAATTTGAGTGTTGATGAATGTGAAAAAAAAAGTAGTGTGGTTTGGCCCCAGAGAGCAGCTTTATACAGGACTGGAGACATTTTTACTGTAGAAAAATCAAATATCAATTGTGTGATTTCCTTCATAGGCATTAAGAACAGCGAGTGGAAGTGTGATGAACATGTTTGGGAATTTAGCCAAGGGTGTGGGCT
Source organism: Ascaphus truei (assembly GCF_040206685.1). Lineage (NCBI taxonomy): Eukaryota > Metazoa > Chordata > Amphibia > Anura > Ascaphidae > Ascaphus > Ascaphus truei. Next base: position 95,737 of record NW_027457244.1, on the reverse strand, counting down.
AGAGGGACAAGTGTGTCAGAGCCTAGAGGGGGCATATAGATAGGAGGATAGCATTGTAAGAGTTAATAAGATTGTTAGTTTAAGCGGAAAGAGAGAGAGAGGTTAGAGTAGATGTCAGAGGAGAGTTTAATTAAGCAGAGGAAAATCAGTGGGACAGGTAAGATGGGGTGAGGGGAATGACTGATTGTGAATGATGAGAGCAGAAGAGGTCATGTACAACTAGAGCCTTGTTAGTCAGAGAACGGGCATTCCAGATGGCATAGGAGAAGGGAAGAGAAAAGTAAGGAAAGGAATGTGGATTACATTAGATAGGTTAACACTCTTAGCAGGGAGGCAGAGGCAGGGAGGCCCGATGTGTATATGAGCAGGTTCAAGATTATAAGAGATATCCCACACATCAGCAAACATAGAAGGAGACACAGAGATAGGTGTAGAGAGAGACAGAGATAGCTCTATGTAGAGAGAGAGGGACGTAGAGAGAATGAGACAGATAGGCGCAGAGAGAGGGGGCGCAGAGAGAGGAGGCGCCAAAAGAGGGGGCGCAGAGAGAGGGGGCACAGAGAATAGGATATTAAAGAGTGCTTTTCATTGAGCAGTGCAGAAATAGCTGCAATAGAGGTCTGTACAAATGGTGCAGTGTGTAGACACATGCAAAGGTAGGGGAAGGAAAGAGGAGAACATGTGGATAAAAGCAGGAGTGTGGAAGTTAGAGAAATTAGAAAAGTTTAACAGAGGAGTGAGGAAACAGCAAGCAGAAAGAACAAGAGAGAGGTTACATTGGGATGACGTTCTGTGGTAAAGAGAAAATGCTAGGAGAGAGCTTTCAAATATTAGAGGACATGAATTGAGGGAGCAAATGTATAAATCAAAACCTGAGGGGGAGGTATAGCACGAAAGCTTGCACAGCAGATTATAGTCTTAATGTTGCGTGTACCTGTCAGGGTATTCAAGAAGTTAAATTCTCACAAGTGCAGAGTTCATGATGAAATGCTGAATCTAGTCCCCCTCCAATTTAATTTTAATATAACTTTTCCATTCTTCATTACTGCAAAAAGCAAACAAAACAAAACCACATTGCATTACTATTTTCAAAATGGATTGAATGGCATATTCAACAGTGACTGTGTGATGCCAATATTCCCCACTCACTCGTAGTGAAGCACATATTGTACTAGTGTTGAAAGTAGGCCGGTAGAGTCAGGTACGCAGTACTGATAAAACAATAAGTGCCCGTCGTAAGTACCAGCTCCGCAACAGTGCGGGCATCACATTAGTGACGTGGATGAACATATATGGATAAGCCCATATTAAGGCATCACGTGACCAGAGCCGTCACTGACTGGGTATACGTAAAGACGCAGGGAGATGCAAGGAAAGGGAGGGAGAGAGAGAGACAGGGAGAAGATGTGAAACGGAGGAAGTCACGGATGGAGGGAGTTCTTCCGAGCTTCTGCGGGCCTCTCTCTTTCACTGGTGCATGCCGGGAGCTGGTCCCAACATCCACAAAGTGTGTGTGTATTATTGGTTGTATTTTATGGGGGTAGGAGGGTAGTGTGTATATTGTGTGTGTGGGAGTATTATATTGTGTGTAGAGGTGCAGAGGAGAGTACTAGATTGTGTATCTTGTGTAAGGGTGTTGTGTATATTGTGTTTGGAGCTATAATATTATTGGGGAGATTAGTATTGAGGAGGTATTATAGTGTGTATTGTGGGGAGTATTAGTGTGTGTATTGTTTGTGGGTGACAGATGCTGGGGGTATGCAGCAATCCCTGCACTGAGGTCCGAGGCGGCTCTGCATCGCTCGCACACACTGTGGATGACCAAGCATGTGCCCATGATAATCATGGCCTTAGAGGGATGAGTGTGTCAGAGCCTAGAAGGGGCATATATATGATGGAGGAGGGAGGAGGAGGAGGGAGGAGGAGGAGATGATAGCATTGTAAAAGTTAACAAGATAGTTAGTTTAAGCAGAAAGTGAGGAGAGGTTAGAGATAAGGGTAGATGTCAGAGGAGAGAGTTCAATTAAGCTGAGTATCGAGTAGGACAGGGGTGAGGGGAATGAGAGGTTGTGGATGATGAGAGCAGAAGAGGTCATGTACAAATAGACCTTGTTAGTCAGAGAGCAGTCATTCCAGAGGGCACGTGAGAAGTGAAGAGTAAAGTGAGACATGGAATGTGGATTACATTAGATGGGTTAATACGCTTAGCAGGGAGGTGGAGAGAGAGAGGCAAGAGGCAGAGAGTGGTGCAGGGGTTGAGGAAGAGATGTTGCATGTACCTTATCAGAACATTAAAGAACATCAATTCACACTGGTGCAGAGTTGATGATGAATCCAGTTCACCTCCAATTCAATTTTAACAGAAATGTTTCATTCTTCATTACTGAAAAAAAAGAAAAGTAAAAAACATTTCATTACTATTTTCAAAATGGATTGAATTCCCCCAACAATGACTATGTGTTACCAATATATCCCTCTCAGTCCCACTGCAGCATATACTGTACCAGTGTGAAAGTAGGAAGGTACACAGTACCGGTAAAACAATACGTGCCGGTACTATGCACCATATGAATTATAAGGGGATGTAAATCTCCCAGTCTCTCTCCATATCCGCAACAGAGCGGGCTCCGGTCAGTGGCATGGATGCCCATATATGGGTATGCTCATATTTGGGCATCCCATGTCACTGACCGGAGCCGGCTCTGAGTATAGGGATATATGCGGAGACGCAGAGGTGCAAGGAAATGGGAGGAGGCACGGTGAGAAACAGGGAGAGACCACAGGAAGATAGAGGGCAACAACTTCCACAAGGTACTTGTATGGGTATAATTGTTTGTATTTTGTGCAGAGGGGGTAATTTCAGATAAAATACAATTCTCCACCCTCTACGAAACAATTCCACTTTGTTCAGTAAGCCAGAAAGTCTTGGTCCCATGTGGACTGAATTTAATGCAAATAAGGTCCTTAATACACAAGTAAAGAATAAAGTTACTTATTCTCTACTGTAAGAAGTGCCACATTGCCCACTATTTGGGTCCTGTGCCCAGATTGTGACCATGCATGGCAGAGGTGCGATTCCCCCAACTCCAATTTGCTACACTCTCCAAGAGAGATAATTGTGATCAGAGGTGGAACTAGGGGAGGGTGTGAGCAGGGTCACTGCCCAGGGAGTAACCTGACTGGGGGCACGGAAATCTCATTTAGTGCATATGTTGCGGCACTGCATTGATTGACCGGTCAATCTGCACTGCTGCCTGTCACAGTGACATCCTGATCGGGCACTGTGATCAGCTATAGCACTGACCCAGGTGAGATAGTTCAGCACTTTACAAGGAGGGAACAGATGTTGTGGGTGACAGATGCTGGAGGTAGGCCAAGACTGTTGGCCAGAGTAACGTGGAGACTTACTGCACTCTGCATGCCCATCCTCTCCCTGACATCAGGGGAAGGAAGTGGCCCTGGGGTGTGTGTAGGTATGCCAGATGTCAGTGTATGCATAAGTAAGTATGCCTGTGTAGTGGGAGGTGTAGGGGCGTTAAGCTGGAGGACTTAAAACAGGCACAAAAGCACATAGATACCTCTGATTATACCGCACCAAATGCTGATAATATCATGCTGTAGCTGCACTTTACAGAAGATGATGCAGATGTCATCATTGGTTGGTGGGTTCATTAAATCAATCCATCATATCATAACCACACTGTGCATATGATGTACTGAATCAGTAACACCAGGAAGACATCTCCATGTTAGGAGTAGAGTTGAAGTTAACAGAATATGTCCAGCACTGTGGTGTGTAGCCCATAAATAATAATTGTGCACATTACCAGAACAACATACTGTCAACTGCAAGATCATTTTGCTGCTTGTAGCGTATGCTCATTCTGTACAGTGTTGTAGTAGATCCGTCTCTTCAGTGTTCACTGCAACAAAAGTAAGACATTGCATTAATATTACAGACGTTTGGGGGCTGAAATCTCACTTCGCTGCGGACAATTTCCCTTTGCATAAGATTCTTGTGATTATGTCAATGATGATCAATAACTGCATCATAACACAGCCGCTCTATACAGAAGATGTACTTGCTCTCATTGGTCATTGAGGTAATACGTCACACAATGTACAGATATAGCAAGGATTATTTCTCCCACTTGTGCATTATGGCATTATGATGGGAAATGTTGTGAGATTCTGCATTATCAGCATCACTGAATCTTTTGGAAATTAAGTGATATTCTATGTTTTAATGCAATATTATGGGTGACCAGCCGGTAAAATAATAATAGCTTGCTGTATCTGTAGCCATGCTCTACCCATGATGTGCTGAACCAATGACGGCAGAGAGATTCAGAGTGGTAAACATGACTGGAACGCATCTCTGAATAATGGGCAGCAAAGCAGTGCAGAATAGGAGGTGAAAGTATTTAAAATGGAAGATCCTTAGCAGCTGTGTGGAGAGTAGACAGTACAGACTGACCAAGTAAATGGTAAAAGGAGTAACTTCAACATTACTTGGCTTTGTTCTCCACATTGAAGCTTTCCTCCTCTTTAAATCACTAATACTGATGCCATGTGTAACCTGTACTGAGAGTTATATAATCTACTGGCCTAGATGAAACCATATGATGCAAACAGGATCCATCCCACTCCAGATTCATAGAATTGAACCACCTCAACCTTTCATAACAATCACATAGAACTGCAGCTGTGCGCTACTGCACATGTTCTTGTTATGAATGGTAGTAGATGTGGTCCTTGGGTCTTTACTTCATACTGTAGCCACCCTCTACTCATGATGTATTGAATCAACGAAAACTTGCATGGTTCAGATCACAGGAAGGGGTAGAGTAGAGATGAAAATATTCAATGTGAAACCCGTAGCAGCCGGATTGTGTGGAGTCAATAAAACGACAAATACTAAATGGTAAATGAGAAATATACACATTGCTTATCTGTCTCTGTGTAGTAATTTTCCTTCTCTTCAACTGTCCTTCAAATTTTCTCTTTTGCAAGAAAAGGAACACATGGCTTCAATATTCACTTCTGTTCTGCAGTCATCCCTCCTGAAATAAAAGTTAAGCATTGCATTGTTATTATGATAATACATACAATAAACCTTGCTCCAAACCATTTGATGCAAAGCAAATCCACCTCCCACCCACAGCTGTGCTCCTTCTAGAGCATGCATGTCAAACTCCAGTCCTCGAGGGTCCCAAACAGGCCAGGTTTTCAGTAGGGATATCCTGAAAACCTGGCCTGTTTGCTGCCCTCGAGGACTGGAGTTTGACATCCTTGTTCTTGAGCTTCTACCACGCAAGTCATCCATGTGAGTGACACTGTACTGCAGTCCTGGTCTGCACACAATCTACTGAATCAATGACATCACACTGTAAAGGCAATCTACAAGATGTATTAGTTGTCCACACTTCCGAAATGTTACTTTTATGTCCAAATCACTTATTCCCATGACCTGATATTTGTATTTGTTATTTATAGGATTGTCACAAAGAGTTGATGAGGTCACCAAATGATAGTATGTACAGAGAAAGAGAGATCTCAGAACAGAGCCCTGATGTATACCCACAGACAGATCAATAGAAGACGAAGACATGTTAGCAACAGAGATGGAGAATGTGTGACAGGAATGTTATGATGAAAACCAGGATAGAACTGTGTTACGGATACCAAGAGAGAGTTTAGAATATGAAGGAGGAGAGTGATTGAGAGCATCAAACGCAGCAGATAGATCAAGTAGGATTAGTAGGGAAAAGTGACCTTGGGAATTTGCTTTAAGCACAGTCTGTAGAACGAGCTGTACGAAAGGCAGGTTGTAAAGGATCCAGGAGGGCATGTGATTTAAGAATGTTGACATTCTAGCAATTAGGAGACAAACAGCAGGAGGGATATAGGGCGGTAGTTAGTAAGGCACATAGGGTGTAGGTTGTTTCTGAGAAAAGGGTGACCACTACAGGCTTAAAGTAAGAGGGTAAAGAGCCAGAGAATAGGGAGGACTTGAAGATGTGGGTGAGAGTGGGGACTAAGAGATGCAGTAAGGTGTGAGGGGATACGATCTAGAGGGCATGTGGTAGAGGGAGAAGAGAAGATGATTAGCTTCCAGCTCTGTAAGAGAAGAAAAGGAGTCAAATGCAGAAGGAGAATTAGGTAGAAGGAGAGAAGGGGGAAGGGACAGAAGGAATCTCCTTGTGGGTGGCATCCACCTTGCCTCTGAAGTAGTCAAATGCTTGAGGAGAAGTGAAGGAAGGATGGCAAGTGTGAGAAGAAGGTTAGTGGAGGGAGTCAAATACAGGGGAAAAAAGACAGCGTAAATTAAATTTGTGTGTTGATGAATGTGGAAAAAAAAGTAGTGTGGTTTGGCCCAAGAGAGCAGCTTTATACAGGACTGGAGACATTTTTACTGTAGAAAAATCAAACATCAAGTGTGAGATTTCCTTCATAGGCATTAAGAACAGCGAGTGGAAGTGTGATGAACATGTTTGGGAATTTAGCCAAGGGTGTGGGTTAGAGGGACGAGTGTGTCACAGCTTGAAGGGGCATATAGAGGATAGCATTGTAAGAGTTAATAAGATTGTCAGTTTAAGCAGAAAGAGAGAGAGAGAGAGAGCAGAGAGGTTAGAGTAGATGTCAGAGGAGAGTTTAATTAAGCAGAGGAAAATCAGTGGGACAGGTAAGATGGGGTGAGGGGAATGACTGATTGTGAATGATGAGAGCAGAAGAGGTCATGTACAACTAGAGCCTTGTTAGTCAGAGAACGGACATTCCAGAGGGCATAGGAGAAGGGAAGAGAAAAGTAAGGAAAGGAATGTGGATTACATTAGATAGGTTAACACTCTTAGCAGGGAGGCAGAGGCAGAGAGACCCGATGTGTATATGAGCAGGTTCAAGATTATAAGAGATATCCCACACATCAGCAAACATAGAAGGAGACACAGAGATAGGTGTAGAGAGAGCCAGAGATAGCTCTATGTAGAGAGAGAGGGACGTAGAGAGAATGAGACAGATAGGCGCAGAGAGAGGGGGCGCAGAGAGAGGGGGCGCAGAAAGAGAGGGGGCGCAGAGAGAGAGGGGGCGCAGAGAGAGAGGGGGCGCAGAGAGAGAGGGGGCGCAGAGAGAGAGGGGGCGCAGAGAGAGAGGGGGCGCAGAGAGAGAGGGGGCGCAGAGAGAGAGGGGGCGCAGAGAGAGAGGGGGCGCAGAGAGAGAGGGGGCGCAGAGAATAGGATGTACATGAGTGCTTTTCATTGAGCAGTGCAGAAATAGCTGCAATAGAGGTCTGTACAAATGGTGCAGTGTGTAGACACATGCAAAGGTAGGGGAAGGAAAGAGGAGAACATGTGGATAAAAGCAGGAGTGTGGAAGTTAGAGAAATTAGAAAAGTTTAACAGAGGAGTGAGGAAACAGCAAGCAGAAAGAACAAGAGAGAGGTTACATTGGGATGACGTTCTGTGGTAAAGAGAAAATGCTAGGAGAGAGCTTTCAAATATTAGAGGACATGAATTGAGGGAGCAAATGTATAAATCAAAACCTGAGGGGGAGGTATAGCACGAAAGCTTGCACAGCAGATTATAGTCTTAATGTTGCGTGTACCTGTCAGGGTATTCAAGAAGTTAAATTCTCACAAGTGCAGAGTTCATGATGAAATGCTGAATCTAGTTCTCCTCCAATTTAATTTTAATATAACTTTTCCATTCTTCATTACTGCAAAAAGCAAACAAAACAAAACCACATTGCATTACTATTTTCAAAATGGATTGAATGGCATATTCTACAGTGATTGTGTGATGCCAATATTCCCCACTCACTCGTAGTGAAGCACATATTGTACTAGTGTTGAAAGAAGGCCGGTAGAGTCAGGTATGCAGTACTGATAAAACAATAAGTGCCCGTCGTAAGTACCAGCTCCGCAACAGTGCGGGCATCACATTAGTGACGTGGATGAACATATATGGATAAGCCCATATTAAGGCATCACGTGACCAGAGCTGTCACTGACTGGGTATACGTAAAGACGCAGGGAGATGCAAGGAAAGGGAGGGAGAGAGACAGGGAGAAGATGTGAAACGGAGGAAGGCACGGATGGAGAGAGGGAGTTCTTCCGAGCTTCTGCGGGCCTCTCTCTTTCACTGGTGCATGCTGGGAGCTGGTCCCAACATCCACAAAGTATGTGTGTATTATTGGTTGTATGTTATGGGGGTAGGAGGGTAGTGTGTATATTGTGTGTGTGGGAGTATTATATTGTGTGTAGAGGTGCAGAGGAGAGTACTAGATTGTGTATCTTGTGTAAGGGTGTTGTGTATATTGTGTTTGGAGCTATAATATTATTGGGGAGATTAGTATTGAGGAGGTATTATAGTGTGTATTGTGGGGAGTATTAGTGTGTGTATTGTTTGTGGGTGACAGATGCTGGGGGTATACAGCAATCCCTGCACTGAGGTCCGAGGCGGCTCTGCATCGCTCGCACACACTGTGGACGACCAAGCATGTGCCCATGATAATCATGGCCTTAGAGGGATGAGTGTGTCAGAGCCTAGAAGGGGCATATATATGATGGAGGAGGGAGGAGATGATAGCATTGTAAAAGTTAACAAGATAGTTAGTTTAAGCAGAAAGTGAGGAGAGGTTAGAGATAAGGGTAGATGTCAGAGGAGAGAGTTCAATTAAGCTGAGGTATCGAGTAGGACAGGGGTGAGGGGAATGAGAGGTGGTGGATGATGAGAGCAGAAGAGGTCATGTACAAATAGACCTTGTTAGTCAGAGAGCAGACATTCCAGAGGGCACGTGAGAAGTGAAGAGTAAAGTGAGACATGGAATGTGGATTACATTAGATGGGTTAATACGCTTAGCAGGGAGGTGGAGAGAGAGAGGCAAGAGGCAGAGAGTGGTGCAGGGGTTGAGGAAGAGATGTTGCATGTACCTTATCAGAACATTAAAGAACATCAATTCACACTGGTGCAGAGTTGATGATGAATCCAGTTCACCTCCAATTCAATTTTAACAGAAATGTTTCATTCTTCATTACTGAAAAAAAAGAAAAGTAAAAAACATTGCATTACTATTTTCAAAATGGATTGAGTTCCCCCAACAATGACTATGTGTTACCAATATATCCCTCTCAGTCCCACTGCAGCATATACTGTACCAGTGTGAAAGTAGGAAGGTACACAGTACCGGTAAAACAATACGTGCCGGTACTATGCACCATATGAATTATAAGGGGATGTAAATCTCCCAGTCTCTCTCCATATCCGCAACAGAGCGGGCTCCGGTCAGTGGCATGGATGCCCATATATGGGTATGCTCATATTTGGGCATCCCATGTCACTGACCGGAGCCGGCTCTGAGTATAGGGATATATGCGGAGACGCAGAGGTGCAAGGAAATGGGAGGAGGCACGGTGAGAAACAGGGAGAGACCACAGGAAGATAGAGGGCAACAACTTCCACAAGGTACTTGTATGGGTATAATTGTTTGTATTTTGTGCAGAGGGGGTAATTTCAGATAAAATACAATTCTCCACCCTCTACGAAACAATTCCACTTTGTTCAGTAAGCCAGAAAGTCTTGGTCCCATGTGGACTGAATTTAATGCAAATAAGGTCCTTAATACACAAGTAAAGAATATAGTTACTTATTCTCTACTGTAAGAAGTGCCACATTGCCCACTATTTGGGTCCTGTGCCCAGATTGTGACCATGCATGGCAGAGGTGAGATTCCCCCAACTCCAATTTGCTACACTCTCCAAGAGAGATAATTGTGATCAGAGGTGGAACTAGGGGAGTGGGTGAGCAGGGTCGCTGCCCAGGGAGTTACCTGACTGGGGGCACGGAAATCTCATTTAGTGCATATGTTGCGGCACTGCATTGATTGACCGGTCAATCTGCACTGCTGCCTGTCACAGTGACATCATGATCGGGCACTGTGATCAGCTATAGCACTGACCCAGGTGAGATAGTTCAGCACTTTACAAGGAGGGAACAGATGTTGTGGGTGACAGATGCTGGGGGTAGGCCAAGACTGTTGGCCAGAGTAATGTGGAGACTTACTGCACTCTGCATGCCCATCCTCTCCCTGACATCAGGGGAAGGAAGTGGCCCTGGGGTGTGTGTAGGTATGCCAGATGACAGTGTATGCATAAGTAAGTATGCCTGTGGAGTGGGAGGTGTAGGGGCGTTAATCTGGAGGACTTAAACCAGGCACAAAAGCACATAGATACCTCTGATTATACCGCACCAAATGCTGATAATATCATGCTGTAGCTGCACTTTACAGAAGATGATGCAGATGTCATCAGTTGTTGGTGGGTTCATTAAATCAATCCATCATATCATAGCCACATTGTGCATATGATGTACTGAATCAGTAACACCAGGAAGACATCTCCATGTTAGGGGTAGAGTTGAAGTTAACAGAATATGTCCAGCACTGTGGTGTGTAGCCCATAAATAATAATTGTGCACATTACCAGAACAACATACTGTCAACTGCAAGATCATTTTGCTGCTTGTAGTGTATGCTCGTCCTGTGCAGTGTTGTAGTAGATCCATCTCTTCAGTGTTCACTGCAACAAAAGTAAGACATTGCATTAATATTACAGACGTTTGGGGGCTGAAATCTCACTTCGCTGCGGACAATTTCCCTTTGCATAAGATTCTTGTGATTATGTCAATGATGATCAATAACTACATCATAACACAGCCGCTCTATACAGAAGATGTACTTGCTATCAATGGTCATGGAGGTAATACGTCACACAATGTACAGATATAGCAAGGATTATTTCTCCCACTGGTGCATTATGGCATTATGATGGGAAATGTTGTGAGATTCTGCATTATCAGCATCACTGAATCTTTTGGAAATTAAGTGATATTCTATGTTTTAATGCAATATTATGGATGATCAGCCGGTAAAATAATAATAGCTTGCTGCATCTGTAGCCATGCTCTACCCATGATGTGCTGAACCAATGACTGCAGAGAGATTCAGAGTGCTAAACATGACTGGAACGCATCTCTGAATAATGGGCAGCAAAGCAGTGCAGAATAGGAGGTGAAAGTATTTAAAATGGAAGACCCTTAGCAGCTGTGTGGGGAGTAGACAGTACAGACTGACCAAGTAAATGGTAAAAGGAGTAACTTCAACATTACTTGGCTTTGTTCTCCACATTGAAGCTTTCCTCCTCTTTAAATCACTAATACTGATGCCATGTGTAACCTGTACTGAGAGTTATATAATCTACTGGCCTAGATGAAACCATATGATGCAAACAGGATCCATCCCACTCCAGATTCATAGAATTGAACCACCTCAACCTTTCATAACAATCACATAGAACTGCAGCTGTGCGCTACTGCACATGTTCTTGTTATGAATGGTAGTAGATGTGGTCCTTGGGTCTTTACTTCATACTGTAGCCACCCTCTACTCATGATGTATTGAATCAACGAAAACCTGCATGGTTCAGATCACAGGAAGGGGTAGAGTAGAGATGAAAATATTCAATGTGAAACCCGTAGCAGCCGGATTGTGTGGAGTCAATAAAACGACAAATACTAAATGGTAAATGAGAAATATACACATTGCTTATCTGTCTCTGTGTAGTAATTTTCCTTCTCTTCAACTGTCCTTCAAATTTTCTCTTTTGCAAGAAAAGGAACACATGGCTTCAATATTCACTTCTGTTCTGCAGTCATCCCTCCTGAAATAAAAGTTAAGCATTGCATTGTTATTATGATAATACATACAATAAACCTTGCTCGAAACCATTTGATGCAAAGCAAATCCACCTCCCACCCACAGCTGTGCTCCTTCTAGAGCATGCATGTCAAACTCCAGTCCTCGAGGTTCCCAAACAGGCCAGGTTTTCAGTAGGGATATCCTGAAAACCTGGCCTGTTTGCGGCCCTCGAGGACTGGAGTTTGACATCCTTGTTCTTGAGCTTCTACCACGCAAGTCATCCATGTGAGTGACACTGTACTGCAGTCCTGGTCTGCACACAATCTACTGAATCAATGACATCACACTGTAAAGGCAATCTACAAGATGTATTAGTTGTCCACACTTCCGAAATGTTACTTTTATGTCCAAATCACTTATTCCCATGACCTGATATTTGTATTTGTTATTTATAGGATTGTCACAAAGAGTTGATGAGGTCACCAAATGATAGTATGTAGAGAGAAAGAGAGATCTCAGAACAGAGCCCTGATGTATACCCACAGACAGATCAATAGAAGACGAAGACATGTTAGCAACAGAGATGGAGAATGTGTGACAGGAAAGTTATGATGAAAACCAGGATAGAACTGTGTTACGGATACCAAGAGAGAGTTTAGAATATGAAGGAGGAGAGTGATTGAGAGCATCAAACGCAGCAGATAGATCAAGTAGGATTAGTAGGGAAAAGTGACCTTGGGAATTTGCTTTAAGCACAGTCTGTAGAACGAGCTGTACGAAAGGCAGGTTGTAAAGGATCCAGGAGGGAATGTGATTTAAGAATGTTGACATTCTAGCAATTAGGAGACAAACAGCAGGAGGGATACAGGGCGGTAGTTAGTAAGGCACATAGGGTGTAGGTTGTTTCTGAGAAAAGGGTGACCACTACAGGCTTAAAGTAAGAGGGTAAAGAGCCAGAGAATAGGGAGGAATTGAAGATGTGGGTGAGAGTGGGGACTAAGAGATGCAGTAAGGTGTGAGGGGATACGATCTAGAGGGCATGTGGTAGAGGGAGAAGAGAAGATGATTTGCTTCCAGCTCTGTAAGAGAAGAAAAAGAGTCAAATGCAGAAGGAGAATTAGGTAGAAGGAGAGAAGGGGGAAGGGACAGAAGGAATCTCCTTGTGGGTGGCATCCACCTTGCCTCTGAAGTAGTCAAATGCTTGAGGAGAAGTGAAGGAAGGATGGCAAGTGTGAGGAGAAGGTTAGTGGAGGGAGTCAAATACAGGGAAAAAAAGACAGCGTAAATTAAATTTGAGTGTTGATGAATGTGAAAAAAAAGTAGTGTGGTTTGGCCCCAGAGAGCAGCTTTATACAGGACTGGAGACATTTTTACTGTAGAAAAATCAAATATCAATTGTGTGATTTCCTTCATAGGCATTAAGAACAGCGAGTGGAAGTGTGATGAACATGTTTGGGAATTTAGCCAAGGGTGTGGGCTAGAGGGACAAGTGTGTCAGAGCCTAGAGGGGGCATATAGATAGGAGGATAGCATTGTAAGAGTTAATAAGATTGTTAGTTTAAGCGGAAAGAGAGAGAGAGCAGAGAGGTTAGAGTAGATGTCAGAGGAGAGTTTAATTAAGCAGAGGCAAATCAGTGGGACAGGTAAGATGGGGTGAGGGGAATGACTGATTGTGAATGATGAGAGCAGAAGAGGTCATGTACAACTAGAGCCTTGTTAGTCAGAGAACGGACATTCCAGATGGCATAGGAGAAGGGAAGAGAAAAGTAAGGAAAGGAATGTGGATTACATTAGATAGGTTAACACTCTTAGCAGGGAGGCAGAGGCAGGGAGGCCCGATGTGTATATGAGCAGGTTCAAGATTATAAGAGATATCCCACACATCAGCAAACATAGAAGGAGACACAGAGATAGGTGTAGAGAGAGACAGAGATAGCTCTATGTAGAGAGAGAGGGACGTAGAGAGAATGAGACAGATAGGCGCAGAGAGAGGGGGCGCAGAGAGAGGAGGCGCCAAAAGAGGGGGCGCAGAGAGAGGGGGCACAGAGAATAGGATATTAAAGAGTGCTTTTCATTGAGCAGTGCAGAAATAGCTGCAATAGAGGTCTGTACAAATGGTGCAGTGTGTAGACACATGCAAAGGTAGGGGAAGGAAAGAGGAGAACATGTGGATAAAAGCAGGAGTGTGGAAGTTAGAGAAATTAGAAAAGTTTAACAGAGGAGTGAGGAAACAGCCAGCAGAAAGAACAAGAGAGAGGTTACATTGGGATGACGTTCTGTGGTAAAGAGAAAATGCTAGGAGAGAGCTTTCAAATATTAGAGGACATGAATTGAGGGAGCAAATGTATAAATCAAAACCTGAGGGGGAGGTATAGCACGAAAGCTTGCACAGCAGATTATAGTCTTAATGTTGCGTGTACCTGTCAGGGTATTCAAGAAGTTAAATTCTCACAAGTGCAGAGTTCATGATGAAATGCTGAATCTAGTCCCCCTCCAATTTAATTTTAATATAACTTTTCCATTCTTCATTACTGCAAAAAGCAAACAAAACAAAACCACATTGCATTACTATTTTCAAAATGGATTGAATGGCATATTCAACAGTGACTGTGTGATGCCAATATTCCCCACTCACTCGTAGTGAAGCACATATTGTACTAGTGTTGAAAGTAGGCCGGTAGAGTCAGGTACGCAGTACTGATAAAACAATAAGTGCCCGTCGTAAGTACCAGCTCCGCAACAGTGCGGGCATCACATTAGTGACGTGGATGAACATATATGGATAAGCCCATATTAAGGCATCACGTGACCAGAGCCGTCACTGACTGGGTATACGTAAAGACGCAGGGAGATGCAAGGAAAGGGAGGGAGAGAGACAGGGAGAAGATGTGAAACGGAGGAAGGCACGGATGGAGGGAGTTCTTCCGAGCTTCTGCGGGCCTCTCTCTTTCACTGGTGCATGCCGGGAGCTGGTCCCAACATCCACAAAGTGTGTGTGTATTATTGGTTGTATTTTATGGGGGTAGGAGGGTAGTGTGTATATTGTGTGTGTGGGAGTATTATATTGTGTGTAGAGGTGCAGAGGAGAGTACTAGATTGTGTATCTTGTGTAAGGGTGTTGTGTATATTGTGTTTGGAGCTATAATATTATTGGGGAGATTAGTATTGAGGAGGTATTATAGTGTGTATTGTGGGGAGTATTAGTGTGTGTATTGTTTGTGGGTGACAGATGCTGGGGGTATGCAGCAATCCCTGCACTGAGGTCCGAGGCGGCTCTGCATCGCTCGCACGCACTGTGGATGACCAAGCATGTGCCCATGATAATCATGGCCTTACAGGGATGAGTGTGTCAGAGCCTAGAAGGGGCATATATATGATGGAGGAGGGAGGAGGAGGAGGGAGGAGGAGGAGATGATAGCATTGTAAAAGTTAACAAGATAGTTAGTTTAAGCAGAAAGTGAGGAGAGGTTAGAGATAAGGGTAGATGTCAGAGGAGAGAGTTCAATTAAGCTGAGGTATCGAGTAGGACAGGGGTGAGGGGAATGAGAGGTGGTGGATGATGAGAGCAGAAGAGGTCATGTACAAATAGACCTTGTTAGTCAGAGAGCAGTCATTCCAGAGGGCACGTGAGAAGTGAAGAGTAAAGTGAGACATGGAATGTGGATTACATTAGATGGGTTAATACGCTTAGCAGGGAGGTGGAGAGAGAGAGGCAAGAGGCAGAGAGTGGTGCAGGGGTTGAGGAAGAGATGTTGCATGTACCTTATCAGAACATTAAAGAACATCAATTCACACTGGTGCAGAGTTGATGATGAATCCAGTTCACCTCCAATTCAATTTTAACAGAAATGTTTCATTCTTCATTACTGAAAAAAAAGAAAAGTAAAAAACATTTCATTACTATTTTCAAAATGGATTGAATTCCCCCAACAATGACTATGTGTTACCAATATATCCCTCTCAGTCCCACTGCAGCATATACTGTACCAGTGTGAAAGTAGGAAGGTACACAGTACCGGTAAAACAATACGTGCCGGTACTATGCACCATATGAATTATAAGGGGATGTAAATCTCCCAGTCTCTCTCCATATCCGCAACAGAGCGGGCTCCGGTCAGTGGCATGGATGCCCATATATGGGTATGCTCATATTTGGGCATCCCATGTCACTGACCGGAGCCGGCTCTGAGTATAGGGATATATGCGGAGACGCAGAGGTGCAAGGAAATGGGAGGAGGCACGGTGAGAAACAGGGAGAGACCACAGGAAGATAGAGGGCAACAACTTCCACAAGGTACTTGTATGGGTATAATTGTTTGTATTTTGTGCAGAGGGGGTAATTTCAGATAAAATACAATTCTCCACCCTCTACGAAACAATTCCACTTTGTTCAGTAAGCCAGAAAGTCTTGGTCCCATGTGGACTGAATTTAATGCAAATAAGGTCCTTAATACACAAGTAAAGAATAAAGTTACTTATTCTCTACTGTAAGAAGTGCCACATTGCCCACTATTTGGGTCCTGTGCCCAGATTGTGACCATGCATGGCAGAGGTGAGATTCCCCCAACTCCAATTTGCTACACTCTCCAAGAGAGATAATTGTGATCAGAGGTGGAACTAGGGGAGGGTGTGAGCAGGGTCACTGCCCAGGGAGTAACCTGACTGGGGGCACGGAAATCTCATTTAGTGCATATGTTGCGGCACTGCATTGATTGACCGGTCAATCTGCACTGCTGCCTGTCACAGTGACATCCTGATCGGGCACTGTGATCAGCTATAGCACTGACCCAGGTGAGATAGTTCAGCACTTTACAAGGAGGGAACAGATGTTGTGGGTGACAGATGCTGGAGGTAGGCCAAGACTGTTGGCCAGAGTAACGTGGAGACTTACTGCACTCTGCATGCCCATCCTCTCCCTGACATCAGGGGAAGGAAGTGGCCCTGGGGTGTGTGTAGGTATGCCAGATGTCAGTGTATGCATAAGTAAGTATGCCTGTGTAGTGGGAGGTGTAGGGGCGTTAAGCTGGAGGACTTAAAACAGGCACAAAAGCACATACATACCTCTGATTATACCGCACCAAATGCTGATAATATCATGCTGTAGCTGCACTTTACAGAAGATGATGCAGATGTCATCATTGGTTGGTGGGTTCATTAAATCAATCCATCATATCATAACCACACTGTGCATATGATGTACTGAATCAGTAACACCAGGAAGACATCTCCATGTTAGGAGTAGAGTTGAAGTTAACAGAATATGTCCAGCACTGTGGTGTGTAGCCCATAAATAATAATTGTGCACATTACCAGAACAACATACTGTCAACTGCAAGATCATTTTGCTGCTTGTAGCGTATGCTCATCCTGTACAGTGTTGTAGTAGATCCGTCTCTTCAGTGTTCACTGCAACAAAAGTAAGACATTGCATTAATATTACAGACGTTTGGGGGCTGAAATCTCACTTCGCTGCGGACAATTTCCCTTTGCATAAGATTCTTGTGATTATGTCAATGATGATCAATAACTGCATCATAACACAGCCGCTCTATACAGAAGATGTACTTGCTCTCATTGGTCATGGAGGTAATACGTCACACAATGTACAGATATAGCAAGGATTATTTCTCCCACTTGTGCATTATGGCATTATGATGGGAAATGTTGTCAGATTCTGCATTATCAGCATCACTGAATCTTTTGGAAATTAAGTGATATTCTATGTTTTAATGCAATATTATGGGTGATCAGCCGGTAAAATAATAATAGCTTGCTGTATCTGTAGCCATGCTCTACCCATGATGTGCTGAACCAATGACTGCAGAGAGATTCAGAGTGCTAAACATGACTGGAACGCATCTCTGAATAATGGGCAGCAAAGCAGTGCAGAATAGGAGGTGAAAGTATTTAAAATGGAAGATCCTTAGCAGCTGTGTGGAGAGTAGACAGTACAGACTGACCAAGTAAATGGTAAAAGGAGTAACTTCAACATTACTTGGCTTTGTTCTCCACATTGAAGCTTTCCTCCTCTTTAAATCACTAATACTGATGCCATGTGTAACCTGTACTGAGAGTTATATAATCTACTGGCCTAGATGAAACCATATGATGCAAACAGGATCCATCCCACTCCAGATTCATAGAATTGAACCACCTCAACCTTTCATAACAATCACATAGAACTGCAGCTGTGCGCAACTGCACATGTTCTTGTTATGAATGGTAGTAGATGTGGTCCTTGGGTCTTTACTTCATACTGTAGCCACCCTCTACTCATGATGTATTGAATCAACGAAAACTTGCATGGTTCAGATCACAGGAAGGGGTAGAGTAGAGATGAAAATATTCAATGTGAAACCCGTAGCAGCCGGATTGTGTGGAGTCAATAAAACGACAAATACTAAATGGTAAATGAGAAATATACACATTGCTTATCTGTCTCGGTGTAGTAATTTTCCTTCTCTTCAACTGTCCTTCAAATTTTCTCTTTTGCAAGAAAAGGAACACATGGCTTCAATATTCACTTCTGTTCTGCAGTCATCCCTCCTGAAATAAAAGTTAAGCATTGCATTGTTATTATGATAATACATACAATAAACCTTGCTCCAAACCATTTGATGCAAAGCAAATCCACCTCCCACCCACAGCGGTGCTCCTTCTAGAGCATGCATGTCAAACTCCAGTCCTCGAGGGTCCCAAACAGGCCAGGTTTTCAGTAGGGATATCCTGAAAACCTGGCCTGTTTGCTGCCCTCGAGGACTGGAGTTTGACATCCTTGTTCTTGAGCTTCTACCACGCAAGTCATCCATGTGAGTGACACTGTACTGCAGTCCTGGTCTGCACACAATCTACTGAATCAATGACATCACACTGTAAAGGCAATCTACAAGATGTATTAGTTGTCCACACTTCCGAAATGTTACTTTTATGTCCAAATCACTTATTCCCATGACCTGATATTTGTATTTGTTATTTATAGGATTGTCACAAAGAGTTGATGAGGTCACCAAATGATAGTATGTAGAGAGAAAGAGAGATCTCAGAACAGAGCCCTGATGTATACCCACAGACAGATCAATAGAAGACGAAGACATGTTAGCAACAGAGATGGAGAATGTGTGACAGGAAAGTTATGATGAAAACCAGGATAGAACTGTGTTACGGATACCAAGAGAGAGTTTAGAATATGAAGGAGGAGAGTGATTGAGAGCATCAAACGCAGCAGATAGATCAAGTAGGATTAGTAGGGAAAAGTGACCTTGGGAATTTGTTTTAAGCACAGTCTGTAGAACGAGCTGTACGAAAGGCAGGTTGTAAAGGATCCAGGAGGGAATGTGATTTAAGAATGTTGACATTCTAGCAATTAGGAGACAAACAGCAGGAGGGATACAGGGCGGTAGTTAGTAAGGCACATAGGGTGTAGGTTGTTTCTGAGAAAAGGGTGACCACTACAGGCTTAAAGTAAGAGGGTAAAGAGCCAGAGAATAGGGAGGAATTGAAGATGTGGGTGAGAGTGGGGACTAAGAGATGCAGTAAGGTGTGAGGGGATACGATCTAGAGGGCATGTGGTAGAGGGAGAAGAGAAGATGATTAGCTTCCAGCTCTGTAAGAGAAGAAAAGGAGTCAAATGCAGAAGGAGAATTAGGTAGAAGGAGAGAAGGGGGAAGGGACAGAAGGAATCTCCTTGTGGGTGGCATCCACCTTGCCTCTGAAGTAGTCAAATGCTTGAGGAGAAGTGAAGGAAGGATGGCAAGTGTGAGGAGAAGGTTAGTGGAGGGAGTCAAATACAGGGGAAAAAAGACAGCGTAAATTAAATTTGAGTGTTGATGAATGTGAAAAAAAAGTAGTGTGGTTTGGCCCCAGAGAGCAGCTTTATACAGGACTGGAGACATTTTTACTGTAGAAAAATCAAATATCAATTGTGTGATTTCCTTCATAGGCATTAAGAACAGTGAGTGGAAGTGTGATGAACATGTTTGGGAATTTAGCCAAGGGTGTGGGCTAGAGGGACAAGTGTGTCAGAGCCTAGAGGGGGCATATAGATAGGAGGATAGCATTGTAAGAGTTAATAAGATTGTTAGTTTAAGCGGAAAGAGAGAGAGAGCAGAGAGGTTAGAGTAGATGTCAGAGGAGAGTTTAATTAAGCAGAGGCAAATCAGTGGGACAGGTAAGATGGGGTGAGGGGAATGACTGATTGTGAATGATGAGAGCAGAAGAGGTCATGTACAACTAGAGCCTTGTTAGTCAGAGAACGGACATTCCAGATGGCATAGGAGAAGGGAAGAGAAAAGTAAGGAAAGGAATGTGGATTACATTAGATAGGTTAACACTCTTAGCAGGGAGGCCCGATGTGTATATGAGCAGGTTCAAGATTATAAGAGATATCCCACACATCAGCAAACATAGAAGGAGACACAGAGATAGGTGTAGAGAGAGACAGAGATAGCTCTATGTAGAGAGAGAGGGACGTAGAGAGAATGAGACAGATAGGCGCAGAGAGAGGGGGCGCAGAGAGAGGAGGCGCCAAAAGAGGGGGCGCAGAGAGAGGGGGCCCAGAGAATAGGATATTAAAGAGTGCTTTTCATTGAGCAGTGCAGAAATAGCTGCAATAGAGGTCTGTACAAATGGTGCAGTGTGTAGACACATGCAAAGGTAGGGGAAGGAAAGAGGAGAACATGTGGATAAAAGCAGGAGTGTGGAAGTTAGAGAAATTAGAAAAGTTTAACAGAGGAGTGAGGAAACAGCAAGCAGAAAGAACAAGAGAGAGGTTACATTGGGATGACGTTCTGTGGTAAAGAGAAAATGCTAGGAGAGAGCTTTCAAATATTAGAGGACATGAATTGAGGGAGCAAATGTATAAATCAAAACCTGAGGGGGAGGTATAGCACGAAAGCTTGCACAGCAGATTATAGTCTTAATGTTGCGTGTACCTGTCAGGGTATTCAAGAAGTTAAATTCTCACAAGTGCAGAGTTCATGATGAAATGCTGAATCTAGTCCCCCTCCAATTTAATTTTAATATAACTTTTCCATTCTTCATTACTGCAAAAAGCAAACAAAACCAAACCACATTGCATTACTATTTTCAAAATGGATTGAATGGCATATTCAACAGTGACTGTGTGATGCCAATATTCCCCACTCACTCGTAGTGAAGCACATATTGTACTAGTGTTGAAAGTAGGCCGGTAGAGTCAGGTACGCAGTACTGATAAAACAATAAGTGCCCGTCGTAAGTACCAGCTCCGCAACAGTGCAGGCATCACATTAGTGACGTGGATGAACATATATGGATAAGCCCATATTAAGGCATCACGTGACCAGAGCCGTCACTGACTGGGTATACGTAAAGACGCAGGGAGATGCAAGGAAAGGGAGGGAGAGAGACAGGGAGAAGATGTGAAACGGAGGAAGGCACGGATGGAGGGAGTTCTTCCGAGCTTCTGCGGGCCTCTCTCTTTCACTGGTGCATGCCGGGAGCTGGTCCCAACATCCACAAAGTGTGTGTGTATTATTGGTTGTATTTTATGGGGGTAGGAGGGTAGTGTGTATATTGTGTGTGTGGGAGTATTATATTGTGTGTAGAGGTGCAGAGGAGAGTACTAGATTGTGCATCTTGTGTAAGGGTGTTGTGTATATTGTGTTTGGAGCTATAATATTATTGGGGAGATTAGTATTGAGGAGGTATTATAGTGTGTATTGTGGGGAGTATTAGTGTGTGTATTGTTTGTGGGTGACAGATGCTGGGGGTATGCAGCAATCCCTGCACTGAGGTCCGAGGCGGCTCTGCATCGCTCGCACACACTGTGGATGACCAAGCATGTGCCCATGATAATCATGGCCTTAGAGGGATGAGTGTGTCAGAGCCTAGAAGGGGCATATATATGATGGAGGAGGGAGGAGGAGGAGGGAGGAGGAGGAGGGAGGAGGAGGAGATGATAGCATTGTAAAAGTTAACAAGATAGTTAGTTTAAGCAGAAAGTGAGGAGAGGTTAGAGATAAGGGTAGATGTCAGAGGAGAGAGTTCAATTAAGCTGAGGTATCGAGTAGGACAGGGGTGAGGGGAATGAGAGGTGGTGGATGATGAGAGCAGAAGAGGTCATGTACAAATAGACCTTGTTAGTCAGAGAGCAGTCATTCCAGAGGGCACGTGAGAAGTGAAGAGTAAAGTGAGACATGGAATGTGGATTACATTAGATGGGTTAATACGCTTAGCAGGGAGGTGGAGAGAGAGAGGCAAGAGGCAGAGAGTGGTGCAGGGGTTGAGGAAGAGATGTTGCATGTACCTTATCAGAACATTAAAGAACATCAATTCACACTGGTGCAGAGTTGATGATGAATCCAGTTCACCTCCAATTCAATTTTAACAGAAATGTTTCATTCTTCATTACTGAAAAAAAAGAAAAGTAAAAAACATTTCATTACTATTTTCAAAATGGATTGAATTCCCCCAACAATGACTATGTGTTACCAATATATCCCTCTCAGTCCCACTGCAGCACATACTGTACCAGTGTGAAAGTAGGAAGGTACACAGTACCGGTAAAACAATACGTGCCGGTACTATGCACCATATGAATTATAAGGGGATGTAAATCTCCCAGTCTCTCTCCATATCCGCAACAGAGCGGGCTCCGGTCAGTGGCATGGATGCCCATATATGGGTATGCTCATATTTGGGCATCCCATGTCACTGACCGGAGCCGGCTCTGAGTATAGGGATATATGCGGAGACGCACAGGTGCAAGGAAATGGGAGGAGGCACGGTGAGAAACAGGGAGAGACCACAGGAAGATAGAGGGCAACAACTTCCACAAGGTACTTGTATGGGTATAATTGTTTGTATTTTGTGCAGAGGGGGTAATTTCAGATAAAATACAATTCTCCACCCTCTACGAAACAATTCCACTTTGTTCAGTAAGCCAGAAAGTCTTGGTCCCATGTGGACTGAATTTAATGCAAATAAGGTCCTTAATACACAAGTAAAGAATAAAGTTACTTATTCTCTACTGTAAGAAGTGCCACATTGCCCACTATTTGGGTCCTGTGCCCAGATTGTGACCATGCATGGCAGAGGTGAGATTCCCCCAACTCCAATTTGCTACACTCTCCAAGAGAGATAATTGTGATCAGAGGTGGAACTAGGGGAGGGTGTGAGCAGGGTCACTGCCCAGGGAGTAACCTGACTGGGGGCACGGAAATCTCATTTAGTGCATATGTTGCGGCACTGCATTGATTGACCGGTCAATCTGCACTGCTGCCTGTCACAGTGACATCCTGATCGGGCACTGTGATCAGCTATAGCACTGACCCAGGTGAGATAGTTCAGCACTTTACAAGGAGGGAACAGATGTTGTGGGTGACAGATGCTGGAGGTAGGCCAAGACTGTTGGCCAGAGTAACGTGGAGACTTACTGCACTCTGCATGCCCATCCTCTCCCTGACATCAGGGGAAGGAAGTGGCCCTGGGGTGTGTGTAGGTATGCCAGATGTCAGTGTATGCATAAGTAAGTATGCCTGTGTAGTGGGAGGTGTAGGGGCGTTAAGCTGGAGGACTTAAAACAGGCACAAAAGCACATAGATACCTCTGATTATACCGCACCAAATGCTGATAATATCATGCTGTAGCTGCACTTTACAGAAGATGATGCAGATGTCATCATTGGTTGGTGGGTTCATTAAATCAATCCATCATATCATAACCACACTGTGCATATGATGTACTGAATCAGTAACACCAGGAAGACATCTCCATGTTAGGAGTAGAGTTGAAGTTAACAGAATATGTCCAGCACTGTGGTGTGTAGCCCATAAATAATAATTGTGCACATTACCAGAACAACATACTGTCAACTGCAAGATCATTTTGCTGCTTGTAGCGTATGCTCATCCTGTACAGTGTTGTAGTAGATCCGTCTCTTCAGTGTTCACTGCAACAAAAGTAAGACATTGCATTAATATTACAGATGTTTGGGGGCTGAAATCTCACTTCGCTGCGGACAATTTCCCTTTGCATAAGATTCTTGTGATTATGTCAATGATGATCAATAACTGCATCATAACACAGCCGCTCTATACAGAAGATGTACTTGCTCTCATTGGTCATTGAGGTAATACGTCACACAATGTACAGATATAGCAAGGATTATTTCTCCCACTTGTGCATTATGGCATTATGATGGGAAATGTTGTGAGATTCTGCATTATCAGCATCACTGAATCTTTTGGAAATTAAGTGATATTCTATGTTTTAATGCAATATTATGGGTGATCAGCCGGTAAAATAATAATAGCTTGCTGTATCTGTAGCCATGCTCTACCCATGATGTGCTGAACCAATGACTGCAGAGAGATTCAGAGTGCTAAACATGACTGGAACGCATCTCTGAATAATGGGCAGCAAAGCAGTGCAGAATAGGAGGTGAAAGTATTTAAAATGGAAGATCCTTAGCAGCTGTGTGGAGAGTAGACAGTACAGACTGACCAAGTAAATGGTAAAAGGAGTAACTTCAACATTACTTGGCTTTGTTCTCCACATTGAAGCTTTCCTCCTCTTTAAATCACTAATACTGATGCCATGTGTAACCTGTACTGAGAGTTATATAATCTACTGGCCTAGATGAAACCATATGATGCAAACAGGATCCATCCCACTCCAGATTCATAGAATTGAACCACCTCAACCTTTCATAACAATCACATAGAACTGCAGCTGTGCGCTACTGCACATGTTCTTGTTATGAATGGTAGTAGATGTGGTCCTTGGGTCTTTACTTCATACTGTAGCCACCCTCTACTCATGATGTATTGAATCAACGAAAACTTGCATGGTTCAGATCACAGGAAGGGGTAGAGTAGAGATGAAAATATTCAATGTGAAACCCGTAGCAGCCGGATTGTGTGGAGTCAATAAAACGACAAATACTAAATGGTAAATGAGAAATATACACATTGCTTATCTGTCTCTGTGTAGTAATTTTCCTTCTCTTCAACTGTCCTTCAAATTTTCTCTTTTGCAAGAAAAGGAACACATGGCTTCAATATTCACTTCTGTTCTGCAGTCATCCCTCCTGAAATAAAAGTTAAGCATTGCATTGTTATTATGATAATACATACAATAAACCTTGCTCCAAACCATTTGATGCAAAGCAAATCCACCTCCCACCCACAGCTGTGCTCCTTCTAGAGCATGCATGTCAAACTCCAGTCCTCGAGGGTCCCAAACAGGCCAGGTTTTCAGTAGGGATATCCTGAAAACCTGGCCTGTTTGCTGCCCTCGAGGACTGGAGTTTGACATCCTTGTTCTTGAGCTTCTACCACGCAAGTCATCCATGTGAGTGACACTGTACTGCAGTCCTGGTCTGCACACAATCTACTGAATCAATGACATCACACTGTAAAGGCAATCTACAAGATGTATTAGTTGTCCACACTTCCGAAATGTTACTTTTATGTCCAAATCACTTATTCCCATGACCTGATATTTGTATTTGTTATTTATAGGATTGTCACAAAGAGTTGATGAGGTCACCAAATGATAGTATGTAGAGAGAAAGAGAGATCTCAGAACAGAGCCCTGATGTATACCCACAGACAGATCAATAGAAGACGAAGACATGTTAGCAACAGAGATGGAGAATGTGTGACAGGAAAGTTATGATGAAAACCAGGATAGAACTGTGTTACGGATACCAAGAGAGAGTTTAGAATATGAAGGAGGAGAGTGATTGAGAGCATCAAACGCAGCAGATAGATCAAGTAGGATTAGTAGGGAAAAGTGACCTTGGGAATTTGCTTTAAGCACAGTCTGTAGAACGAGCTGTACGAAAGGCAGGTTGTAAAGGATCCAGGAGGGAATGTGATTTAAGAATGTTGACATTCTAGCAATTAGGAGACAAACAGCAGGAGGGATACAGGGCGGTAGTTAGTAAGGCACATAGGGTGTAGGTTGTTTCTGAGAAAAGGGTGACCACTACAGGCTTAAAGTAAGAGGGTAAAGAGCCAGAGAATAGGGAGGAATTGAAGATGTGGGTGAGAGTGGGGACTAAGAGATGCAGTAAGGTGTGAGGGGATACGATCTAGAGGGCATGTGGTAGAGGGAGAAGAGAAGATGATTAGCTTCCAGCTCTGTAAGAGAAGAAAAGGAGTCAAACGCAGAAGGAGAATTAGGTAGAAGGAGAGAAGGGGGAAGGGACAGAAGGAATCTCCTTGTGGGTGGCATCCACCTTGCCTCTGAAGTAGTCAAATGCTTGAGGAGAAGTGAAGGAAGGATGGCAAGTGTGAGAAGAAGGTTAGTGGAGGGAGTCAAATACAGGGGAAAAAAGACAGCGTAAATTAAATTTGTGTGTTGATGAATGTGGAAAAAA
This sequence comes from Ascaphus truei, assembly GCF_040206685.1. Lineage (NCBI taxonomy): Eukaryota > Metazoa > Chordata > Amphibia > Anura > Ascaphidae > Ascaphus > Ascaphus truei. The sequence continues at coordinate 69,681 of NW_027457244.1, read as the reverse complement.
AAGTAGTGTGCTTTGGCCCCAGAGAGCAGCTTTATACAGGACTGGAGACATTTTTACTGTAGAAAAATCAAATATCAATTGTGTGATTTCCTTCATAGGCATTAAGAACAGCGAGTGGAAGTGTGATGAACATGTTTGGGAATTTAGCCAAGGGTGTGGGCTAGAGGGACAAGTGTGTCAGAGCCTAGAGGGGGCATATAGATAGGAGGATAGCATTGTAAGAGTTAATAAGATTGTTAGTTTAAGCGGAAAGAGAGAGAGAGGTTAGAGTAGATGTCAGAGGAGAGTTTAATTAAGCAGTGGAAAATCAGTGGGACAGGTAAGATGGGGTGAGGGGAATGACTGATTGTGAATGATGAGAGCAGAAGAGGTCATGTACAACTAGAGCCTTGTTAGTCAGAGAACGGACATTCCAGATGGCATAGGAGAAGGGAAGAGAAAAGTAAGGAAAGGAATGTGGATTACATTAGATAGGTTAACACTCTTAGCAGGGAGGCAGAGGCAGGGAGGCCCGATGTGTATATGAGCAGGTTCAAGATTATAAGAGATATCCCACACATCAGCAAACATAGAAGGACACACAGAGATAGGTGTAGAGAGAGACAGAGATAGCTCTATGTAGAGAGAGAGGGACGTAGAGAGAATGAGACAGATAGGCGCAGAGAGAGGGGGCGCAGAGAGAGGAGGCGCCAAAAGAGGGGGCGCAGAGAGAGGGGGCACAGAGAATAGGATATTAAAGAGTGCTTTTCATTGAGCAGTGCAGAAATAGCTGCAATAGAGGTCTGTACAAATGGTGCAGTGTGTAGACACATGCAAAGGTAGGGGAAGGAAAGAGGAGAACATGTGGATAAAAGCAGGAGTGTGGAAGTTAGAGAAATTAGAAAAGTTTAACAGAGGAGTGAGGAAACAGCAAGCAGAAAGAACAAGAGAGAGGTTACATTGGGATGACGTTCTGTGGTAAAGAGAAAATGCTAGGAGAGAGCTTTCAAATATTAGAGGACATGAATTGAGGGAGCAAATGTATAAATCAAAACCTGAGGGGGAGGTATAGCACGAAAGCTTGCACAGCAGATTATAGTCTTAATGTTGCGTGTACCTGTCAGGGTATTCAAGAAGTTAAATTCTCACAAGTGCAGAGTTCATGATGAAATGCTGAATCTAGTCCCCCTCCAATTTAATTTTAATATAACTTTTCCATTCTTCATTACTGCAAAAAGCAAACAAAACAAAACCACATTGCATTACTATTTTCAAAATGGATTGAATGGCATATTCAACAGTGACTGTGTGATGCCAATATTCCCCACTCACTCGTAGTGAAGCACATATTGTACTAGTGTTGAAAGTAGGCCGGTAGAGTCAGGTACGCAGTACTGATAAAACAATAAGTGCCCGTCGTAAGTACCAGCTCCGCAACAGTGCGGGCATCACATTAGTGACGTGGATGAACATATATGGATAAGCCCATATTAAGGCATCACGTGACCAGAGCCGTCACTGACTGGGTATACGTAAAGACGCAGGGAGATGCAAGGAAAGGGAGGGAGAGAGACAGGGAGAAGATGTGAAACGGAGGAAGGCACGGATGGAGGGAGTTCTTCCGAGCTTCTGCGGGCCTCTCTCTTTCACTGGTGCATGCCGGGAGCTGGTCCCAACATCCACAAAGTGTGTGTGTATTATTGGTTGTATTTTATGGGGGTAGGAGGGTAGTGTGTATATTGTGTGTGTGGGAGTATTATATGGTGTGTAGAGGTGCAGAGGAGAGTACTAGATTGTGTATCTTGTGTAAGGGTGTTGTGTATATTGTGTTTGGAGCTATAATATTATTGGGGAGATTAGTATTGAGGAGGTATTATAGTGTGTATTGTGGGGAGTATTAGTGTGTGTATTGTTTGTGGGTGACAGATGCTGGGGGTATGCAGCAATCCCTGCACTGAGGTCCGAGGCGGCTCTGCATCGCTCGCACACACTGTGGATGACCAAGCATGTGCCCATGATAATCATGGCCTTAGAGGGATGAGTGTGTCAGAGCCTAGAAGGGGCATATATATGATGGAGGAGGGAGGAGATGATAGCATTGTAAAAGTTAACAAGATAGTTAGTTTAAGCAGAAAGTGAGGAGAGGTTAGAGATAAGGGTAGATGTCAGAGGAGAGAGTTCAATTAAGCTGAGGTATCGAGTAGGACAGGGGTGAGGGGAATGAGAGGTGGTGGATGATGAGAGCAGAAGAGGTCATGTACAAATAGACCTTGTTAGTCAGAGAGCAGTCATTCCAGAGGGCACGTGAGAAGTGAAGAGTAAAGTGAGACATGGAATGTGGATTACATTAGATGGGTTAATACGCTTAGCAGGGAGGTGGAGAGAGAGAGGCAAGAGGCAGAGAGTGGTGCAGGGGTTGAGGAAGAGATGTTGCATGTACCTTATCAGAACATTAAAGAACATCAATTCACACTGGTGCAGAGTTGATGATGAATCCAGTTCACCTCCAATTCAATTTTAACAGAAATTTTTCATTCTTCATTACTGAAAAAAAAGAAAAGTAAAAAACATTGCATTACTATTTTCAAAATGGATTGAGTTCCCCCAACAATGACTATGTGTTACCAATATATCCCTCTCAGTCCCACTGCAGCATATACTGTACCAGTGTGAAAGTAAGAAGGTACACAGTACCGGTAAAACAATACGTGCCGGTACTATGCACCATATGAATTATAAGGGGATGTAAATCTCCCAGTCTCTCTCCATATCCGCAACAGAGCGGGCTCCGGTCAGTGGCATGGATGCCCATATATGGGTATGCTCATATTTGGGCATCCCATGTCACTGACCGGAGCCGGCTCTGAGTATAGGGATATATGCGGAGACGCAGAGGTGCAAGGAAATGGGAGGAGGCACGGTGAGAAACAGGGAGAGACCACAGGAAGATAGAGGGCAACAACTTCCACAAGGTACTTGTATGGGTATAATTGTTTGTATTTTGTGCAGAGGGGGTAATTTCAGATAAAATACAATTCTCCACCCTCTACGAAACAATTCCACTTTGTTCAGTAAGCCAGAAAGTCTTGGTCCCATGTGGACTGAATTTAATGCAAATAAGGTCCTTAATACACAAGTAAAGAATAAAGTTACTTATTCTCTACTGTAAGAAGTGCCACATTGCCCACTATTTGGGTCCTGTGCCCAGATTGTGACCATGCATGGCAGAGGTGAGATTCCCCCAACTCCAATTTGCTACACTCTCCAAGAGAGATAATTGTGATCAGAGGTGGAACTAGGGGAGGGTGTGAGCAGGGTCACTGCCCAGGGAGTAACCTGACTGGGGGCACGGAAATCTCATTTAGTGCATATGTTGCGGCACTGCATTGATTGACCGGTCAATCTGCACTGCTGCCTGTCACAGTGACATCCTGATCGGGCACTGTGATCAGCTATAGCACTGACCCAGGTGAGATAGTTCAGCACTTTACAAGGAGGGAACAGATGTTGTGGGTGACAGATGCTGGAGGTAGGCCAAGACTGTTGGCCAGAGTAACGTGGAGACTTACTGCACTCTGCATGCCCATCCTCTCCCTGACATCAGGGGAAGGAAGTGGCCCTGGGGTGTGTGTAGGTATGCCAGATGTCAGTGTATGCATAAGTAAGTATGCCTGTGTAGTGGGAGGTGTAGGGGCGTTAAGCTGGAGGATTTAAAACAGGCACAAAAGCACATAGATACCTCTGATTATACCGCACCAAATGCTGATAATATCATGCTGTAGCTGCACTTTACAGAAGATGATGCAGATGTCATCATTGGTTGGTGGGTTCATTAAATCAATCCATCATATCATAACCACACTGTGCATATGATGTACTGAATCAGTAACACCAGGAAGACATCTCCATGTTAGGAGTAGAGTTGAAGTTAACAGAATATGTCCAGCACTGTGGTGTGTAGCCCATAAATAATAATTGTGCACATTACCAGAACAACATACTGTCAACTGCAAGATCATTTTGCTGCTTGTAGCGTATGCTCATCCTGTACAGTGTTGTAGTAGATCCGTCTCTTCAGTGTTCACTGCAACAAAAGTAAGACATTGCATTAATATTACAGACGTTTGGGGGCTGAAATCTCACTTCGCTGCGGACAATTTCCCTTTGCATAAGATTCTTGTGATTATGTCAATGATGATCAATAACTGCATCATAACACAGCCGCTCTATACAGAAGATGTACTTGCTCTCATTGGTCATGGAGGTAATACGTCACACAATGTACAGATATAGCAAGGATTATTTCTCCCACTTGTGCATTATGGCATTATGATGGGAAATGTTGTCAGATTCTGCATTATCAGCATCACTGAATCTTTTGGAAATTAAGTGATATTCTATGTTTTAATGCAATATTATGGGTGATCAGCCGGTAAAATAATAATAGCTTGCTGTATCTGTAGCCATGCTCTACCCATGATGTGCTGAACCAATGACTGCAGAGAGATTCAGAGTGCTAAACATGACTGGAACGCATCTCTGAATAATGGGCAGCAAAGCAGTGCAGAATAGGAGGTGAAAGTATTTAAAATGGAAGATCCTTAGCAGCTGTGTGGAGAGTAGACAGTACAGACTGACCAAGTAAATGGTAAAAGGAGTAACTTCAACATTACTTGGCTTTGTTCTCCACATTGAAGCTTTCCTCCTCTTTAAATCACTAATACTGATGCCATGTGTAACCTGTACTGAGAGTTATATAATCTACTGGCCTAGATGAAACCATATGATGCAAACAGGATCCATCCCACTCCAGATTCATAGAATTGAACCACCTCAACCTTTCATAACAATCACATAGAACTGCAGCTGTGCGCTACTGCACATGTTCTTGTTATGAATGGTAGTAGATGTGGTCCTTGGGTCTTTACTTCATACTGTAGCCACCCTCTACTCATGATGTATTGAATCAACGAAAACTTGCATGGTTCAGATCACAGGAAGGGGTAGAGTAGAGATGAAAATATTCAATGTGAAACCCGTAGCAGCCGGATTGTGTGGAGTCAATAAAACGACAAATACTAAATGGTAAATGAGAAATATACACATTGCTTATCTGTCTCGGTGTAGTAATTTTCCTTCTCTTCAACTGTCCTTCAAATTTTCTCTTTTGCAAGAAAAGGAACACATGGCTTCAATATTCACTTCTGTTCTGCAGTCATCCCTCCTGAAATAAAAGTTAAGCATTGCATTGTTATTATGATAATACATACAATAAACCTTGCTCCAAACCATTTGATGCAAAGCAAATCCACCTCCCACCCACAGCGGTGCTCCTTCTAGAGCATGCATGTCAAACTCCAGTCCTCGAGGGTCCCAAACAGGCCAGGTTTTCAGTAGGGATATCCTGAAAACCTGGCCTGTTTGCTGCCCTCGAGGACTGGAGTTTGACATCCTTGTTCTTGAGCTTCTACCACGCAAGTCATCCATGTGAGTGACACTGTACTGCAGTCCTGGTCTGCACACAATCTACTGAATCAATGACATCACACTGTAAAGGCAATCTACAAGATGTATTAGTTGTCCACACTTCCGAAATGTTACTTTTATGTCCAAATCACTTATTCCCATGACCTGATATTTGTATTTGTTATTTATAGGATTGTCACAAAGAGTTGATGAGGTCACCAAATGATAGTATGTAGAGAGAAAGAGAGATCTCAGAACAGAGCCCTGATGTATACCCACAGACAGATCAATAGAAGACGAAGACATGTTAGCAACAGAGATGGAGAATGTGTGACAGGAAAGTTATGATGAAAACCAGGATAGAACTGTGTTACGGATACCAAGAGAGAGTTTAGAATATGAAGGAGGAGAGTGATTGAGAGCATCAAACGCAGCAGATAGATCAAGTAGGATTAGTAGGGAAAAGTGACCTTGGGAATTTGCTTTAAGCACAGTCTGTAGAACGAGCTGTACGAAAGGCAGGTTGTAAAGGATCCAGGAGGGAATGTGATTTAAGAATGTTGACATTCTAGCAATTAGGAGACAAACAGCAGGAGGGATACAGGGCGGTAGTTAGTAAGGCACATAGGGTGTAGGTTGTTTCTGAGAAAAGGGTGACCACTACAGGCTTAAAGTAAGAGGGTAAAGAGCCAGAGAATAGGGAGGAATTGAAGATGTGGGTGAGAGTGGGGACTAAGAGATGCAGTAAGGTGTGAGGGGATACGATCTAGAGGGCATGTGGTAGAGGGAGAAGAGAAGATGATTAGCTTCCAGCTCTGTAAGAGAAGAAAAGGAGTCAAACGCAGAAGGAGAATTAGGTAGAAGGAGAGAAGGGGGAAGGGACAGAAGGAATCTCCTTGTGGGTGGCATCCACCTTGCCTCTGAAGTAGTCAAATGCTTGAGGAGAAGTGAAGGAAGGATGGCAAGTGTGAGAAGAAGGTTAGTGGAGGGAGTCAAATACAGGGGAAAAAAGACAGCGTAAATTAAATTTGTGTGTTGATGAATGTGGAAAAAAAAGTAGTGTGGTTTGGCCCCAGAGAGCAGCTTTATACAGGACTGGAGACATTTTTACTGTAGAAAAATCAAATATCAATTGTGTGATTTCCTTCATAGGCATTAAGAACAGCGAGTGGAAGTGTGATGAACATGTTTGGGAATTTAGCCAAGGGTGTGGGCTAGAGGGACAAGTGTGTCAGAGCCTAGAGGGGGCATATAGATAGGAGGATAGCATTGTAAGAGTTAATAAGATTGTTAGTTTAAGCGGAAAGAGAGAGAGAGGTTAGAGTAGATGTCAGAGGAGAGTTTAATTAAGCAGTGGAAAATCAGTGGGACAGGTAAGATGGGGTGAGGGGAATGACTGATTGTGAATGATGAGAGCAGAAGAGGTCATGTACAACTAGAGCCTTGTTAGTCAGAGAACGGACATTCCAGATGGCATAGGAGAAGGGAAGAGAAAAGTAAGGAAAGGAATGTGGATTACATTAGATAGGTTAACACTCTTAGCAGGGAGGCAGAGGCAGGGAGGCCCGATGTGTATATGAGCAGGTTCAAGATTATAAGAGATATCCCACACATCAGCAAACATAGAAGGACACACAGAGATAGGTGTAGAGAGAGACAGAGATAGCTCTATGTAGAGAGAGAGGGACGTAGAGAGAATGAGACAGATAGGCGCAGAGAGAGGGGGCGCAGAGAGAGGAGGCGCCAAAAGAGGGGGCGCAGAGAGAGGGGGCACAGAGAATAGGATATTAAAGAGTGCTTTTCATTGAGCAGTGCAGAAATAGCTGCAATAGAGGTCTGTACAAATGGTGCAGTGTGTAGACACATGCAAAGGTAGGGGAAGGAAAGAGGAGAACATGTGGATAAAAGCAGGAGTGTGGAAGTTAGAGAAATTAGAAAAGTTTAACAGAGGAGTGAGGAAACAGCAAGCAGAAAGAACAAGAGAGAGGTTACATTGGGATGACGTTCTGTGGTAAAGAGAAAATGCTAGGAGAGAGCTTTCAAATATTAGAGGACATGAATTGAGGGAGCAAATGTATAAATCAAAACCTGAGGGGGAGGTATAGCACGAAAGCTTGCACAGCAGATTATAGTCTTAATGTTGCGTGTACCTGTCAGGGTATTCAAGAAGTTAAATTCTCACAAGTGCAGAGTTCATGATGAAATGCTGAATCTAGTCCCCCTCCAATTTAATTTTAATATAACTTTTCCATTCTTCATTACTGCAAAAAGCAAACAAAACAAAACCACATTGCATTACTATTTTCAAAATGGATTGAATGGCATATTCAACAGTGACTGTGTGATGCCAATATTCCCCACTCACTCGTAGTGAAGCACATATTGTACTAGTGTTGAAAGTAGGCCGGTAGAGTCAGGTACGCAGTACTGATAAAACAATAAGTGCCCGTCGTAAGTACCAGCTCCGCAACAGTGCGGGCATCACATTAGTGACGTGGATGAACATATATGGATAAGCCCATATTAAGGCATCACGTGACCAGAGCCGTCACTGACTGGGTATACGTAAAGACGCAGGGAGATGCAAGGAAAGGGAGGGAGAGAGACAGGGAGAAGATGTGAAACGGAGGAAGGCACGGATGGAGGGAGTTCTTCCGAGCTTCTGCGGGCCTCTCTCTTTCACTGGTGCATGCCGGGAGCTGGTCCCAACATCCACAAAGTGTGTGTGTATTATTGGTTGTATTTTATGGGGGTAGGAGGGTAGTGTGTATATTGTGTGTGTGGGAGTATTATATGGTGTGTAGAGGTGCAGAGGAGAGTACTAGATTGTGTATCTTGTGTAAGGGTGTTGTGTATATTGTGTTTGGAGCTATAATATTATTGGGGAGATTAGTATTGAGGAGGTATTATAGTGTGTATTGTGGGGAGTATTAGTGTGTGTATTGTTTGTGGGTGACAGATGCTGGGGGTATGCAGCAATCCCTGCACTGAGGTCCGAGGCGGCTCTGCATCGCTCGCACGCACTGTGGATGACCAAGCATGTGCCCATGATAATCATGGCCTTAGAGGGATGAGTGTGTCAGAGCCTAGAAGGGGCATATATATGATGGAGGAGGGAGGAGATGATAGCATTGTAAAAGTTAACAAGATAGTTAGTTTAAGCAGAAAGTGAGGAGAGGTTAGAGATAAGGGTAGATGTCAGAGGAGAGAGTTCAATTAAGCTGAGGTATCGAGTAGGACAGGGGTGAGGGGAATGAGAGGTGGTGGATGATGAGAGCAGAAGAGGTCATGTACAAATAGACCTTGTTAGTCAGAGAGCAGACATTCCAGAGGGCACGTGAGAAGTGAAGAGTAAAGTGAGACATGGAATGTGGATTACATTAGATGGGTTAATACGCTTAGCAGGGAGGTGGAGAGAGAGAGGCAAGAGGCAGAGAGTGGTGCAGGGGTTGAGGAAGAGATGTTGCATGTACCTTATCAGAACATTAAAGAACATCAATTCACACTGGTGCAGAGTTGATGATGAATCCAGTTCACCTCCAATTCAATTTTAACAGAAATTTTTCATTCTTCATTACTGAAAAAAAAGAAAAGTAAAAAACATTGCATTACTATTTTCAAAATGGATTGAGTTCCCCCAACAATGACTATGTGTTACCAATATATCCCTCTCAGTCCCACTGCAGCATATACTGTACCAGTGTGAAAGTAGGAAGGTACACAGTACCGGTAAAACAATACGTGCCGGTACTATGCACCATATGAATTATAAGGGGATGTAAATCTCCCAGTCTCTCTCCATATCCGCAACAGAGCGGGCTCCGGTCAGTGGCATGGATGCCCATATATGGGTATGCTCATATTTGGGCATCCCATGTCACTGACCGGAGCCGGCTCTGAGTATAGGGATATATGCGGAGACGCAGAGGTGCAAGGAAATGGGAGGAGGCACGGTGAGAAACAGGGAGAGACCACAGGAAGATAGAGGGCAACAACTTCCACAAGGTACTTGTATGGGTATAATTGTTTGTATTTTGTGCAGAGGGGGTAATTTCAGATAAAATACAATTCTCCACCCTCTACGAAACAATTCCACTTTGTTCAGTAAGCCAGAAAGTCTTGGTCCCATGTGGACTGAATTTAATGCAAATAAGGTCCTTAATACACAAGTAAAGAATAAAGTTACTTATTCTCTACTGTAAGAAGTGCCACATTGCCCACTATTTGGGTCCTGTGCCCAGATTGTGACCATGCATGGCAGAGGTGAGATTCCCCCAACTCCAATTTGCTACACTCTCCAAGAGAGATAATTGTGATCAGAGGTGGAACTAGGGGAGGGTGTGAGCAGGGTCACTGCCCAGGGAGTAACCTGACTGGGGGCACGGAAATCTCATTTAGTGCATATGTTGCGGCACTGCATTGATTGACCGGTCAATCTGCACTGCTGCCTGTCACAGTGACATCCTGATCGGGCACTGTGATCAGCTATAGCACTGACCCAGGTGAGATAGTTCAGCACTTTACAAGGAGGGAACAGATGTTGTGGGTGACAGATGCTGGGGGTAGGCCAAGACTGTTGGCCAGAGTAATGTGGAGACTTACTGCACTCTGCATGCCCATCCTCTCCCTGACATCAGGGGAAGGAAGTGGCCCTGGGGTGTGTGTAGGTATGCCAGATGACAGTGTATGCATAAGTAAGTATGCCTGTGGAGTGGGAGGTGTAGGGGCGTTAATCTGGAGGACTTAAACCAGGCACAAAAGCACATAGATACCTCTGATTATACCGCACCAAATGCTGATAATATCATGCTGTAGCTGCACTTTACAGAAGATGATGCAGATGTCATCAGTTGTTGGTGGGTTCATTAAATCAATCCATCATATCATAGCCACATTGTGCATATGATGTACTGAATCAGTAACACCAGGAAGACATCTCCATGTTAGGGGTAGAGTTGAAGTTAACAGAATATGTCCAGCACTGTGGTGTGTAGCCCATAAATAATAATTGTGCACATTACCAGAACAACATACTGTCAACTGCAAGATCATTTTGGGGGCTGAAATCTCACTTCGCTGCGGACAATTTCCCTTTGCATAAGATTCTTGTGATTATGTCAATGATGATCAATAACTACATCATAACACAGCCGCTCTATACAGAAGATGTACTTGCTATCAATGGTCATGGAGGTAATACGTCACACAATGTACAGATATAGCTAGGATTATTTCTTCCTCTGGTGCATTATGGCATTATGATGGGAAATGTTGTGAGATTCTGCATTATCAGCATCACTGAATCTTTTGGAAATTAAGTGATATTCTATGTTTTAATGCAATATTATGGATGATCAGCCGGTAAAATAATAATAGCTTGCTGTATCTGTAGCCATGCTCTACCCATGATGTGCTGAATCAATGACTGCAGAGAGATTCAGAGTGCTAAACATGACTGGAACGCATCTCTGAATAATGGGCAGCAAAGCAGTGCAGAATAGGAGGTGAAAGTATTTAAAATGGAAGACCCTTAGCAGCTGTGTGGGGAGTAGACAGTACAGACTGACCAAGTAAATGGTAAAAGGAGTTACTTCAACATTACTTGGCTTTGTTCTCCACATTGAAGCTTTCCTCCTCTTTACATCACTAATACTGATGCCATGTGTAACCTGTACTGAGAGTTATATAATCTACTGGCCTAGATGAAACCATATGATGCAAACAGGATCCATCCCACTCCAGATTCATAGAATTGAACCACCTCAACCTTTCATAACAATCACATAGAACTGCAGCTGTGCGCTACTGCACATGTTCTTGTTATGAATGGTAGTAGATGTGGTCCTTGGGTCTTTACTTCATACTGTAGCCACCCTCTACTCATGATGTATTGAATCAACGAAAACTTGCATGGTTCAGATCACAGGAAGGGGTAGAGTAGAGATGAAAATATTCAATGTGAAACCCGTAGCAGCCGGATTGTGTGGAGTCAATAAAACGACAAATACTAAATGGTAAATGAGAAATATACACATTGCTTATCTGTCTCTGTGTAGTAATTTTCCTTCTCTTCAACTGTCCTTCAAATTTTCTCTTTTGCAAGAAAAGGAACACATGGCTTCAATATTCACTTCTGTTCTGCAGTCATCCCTCCTGAAATAAAAGTTAAGCATTGCATTGTTATTATGATAATACATACAATAAACCTTGCTCCAAACCATTTGATGCAAAGCAAATCCACCTCCCACCCACAGCTGTGCTCCTTCTAGAGCATGCATGTCAAACTCCAGTCCTCGAGGGTCCCAAACAGGCCAGGTTTTCAGTAGGGATATCCTGAAAACCTGGCCTGTTTGCTGCCCTCGAGGACTGGAGTTTGACATCCTTGTTCTTGAGCTTCTACCACGCAAGTCATCCATGTGAGTGACACTGTACTGCAGTCCTGGTCTGCACACAATCTACTGAATCAATGACATCACACTGTAAAGGCAATCTACAAGATGTATTAGTTGTCCACACTTCCGAAATGTTACTTTTATGTCCAAATCACTTATTCCCATGACCTGATATTTGTATTTGTTATTTATAGGATTGTCACAAAGAGTTGATGAGGTCACCAAATGATAGTATGTAGAGAGAAAGAGAGATCTCAGAACAGAGCCCTGATGTATACCCACAGACAGATCAATAGAAGACGAAGACATGTTAGCAACAGAGATGGAGAATGTGTGACAGGAAAGTTATGATGAAAACCAGGATAGAACTGTGTTACGGATACCAAGAGAGAGTTTAGAATATGAAGGAGGAGAGTGATTGAGAGCATCAAACGCAGCAGATAGATCAAGTAGGATTAGTAGGGAAAAGTGACCTTGGGAATTTGCTTTAAGCACAGTCTGTAGAACGAGCTGTACGAAAGGCAGGTTGTAAAGGATCCAGGAGGGAATGTGATTTAAGAATGTTGACATTCTAGCAATTAGGAGACAAACAGCAGGAGGGATACAGGGCGGTAGTTAGTAAGGCACATAGGGTGTAGGTTGTTTCTGAGAAAAGGGTGACCACTACAGGCTTAAAGTAAGAGGGTAAAGAGCCAGAGAATAGGGAGGAATTGAAGATGTGGGTGAGAGTGGGGACTAAGAGATGCAGTAAGGTGTGAGGGGATACGATCTAGAGGGCATGTGGTAGAGGGAGAAGAGAAGATGATTAGCTTCCAGCTCTGTAAGAGAAGAAAAGGAGTCAAATGCAGAAGGAGAATTAGGTAGAAGGAGAGAAGGGGGAAGGGACAGAAGGAATCTCCTTGTGGGTGGCATCCACCTTGCCTCTGAAGTAGTCAAATGCTTGAGGAGAAGTGAAGGAAGGATGGCAAGTGTGAGGAGAAGGTTAGTGGAGGGAGTCAAATACAGGGAAAAAAAGACAGCGTAAATTAAATTTGAGTGTTGATGAATGTGAAAAAAAAGTAGTGTGGTTTGGCCCCAGAGAGCAGCTTTATACAGGACTGGAGACATTTTTACTGTAGAAAAATCAAATATCAATTGTGTGATTTCCTTCATTGGCATTAAGAACAGCGAGTGGAAGTGTGATGAACATGTTTGGGAATTTAGCCAAGGGTGTGGGCTAGAGGGACAAGTGTGTCAGAGCCTAGAGGGGGCATATAGATAGGAGGATAGCATTGTAAGAGTTAATAAGATTGTTAGTTTAAGCGGAAAGAGAGAGAGAGGTTAGAGTAGATGTCAGAGGAGAGTTTAATTAAGCAGAGGAAAATCAGTGGGACAGGTAAGATGGGGTGAGGGGAATGACTGATTGTGAATGATGAGAGCAGAAGAGGTCATGTACAACTAGAGCCTTGTTAGTCAGAGAACGGGCATTCCAGATGGCATAGGAGAAGGGAAGAGAAAAGTAAGGAAAGGAATGTGGATTACATTAGATAGGTTAACACTCTTAGCAGGGAGGCAGAGGCAGGGAGGCCCGATGTGTATATGAGCAGGTTCAAGATTATAAGAGATATCCCACACATCAGCAAACATAGAAGGAGACACAGAGATAGGTGTAGAGAGAGACAGAGATAGCTCTATGTAGAGAGAGAGGGACATAGAGAGAATGAGACAGATAGGCGCAGAGAGAGGGGGCGCAGAGAGAGGAGGCGCCAAAAGAGGGGGCGCAGAGAGAGGGGGCACAGAGAATAGGATATTAAAGAGTGCTTTTCATTGAGCAGTGCAGAAATAGCTGCAATAGAGGTCTGTACAAATGGTGCAGTGTGTAGACACATGCAAAGGTAGGGGAAGGAAAGAGGAGAACATGTGGATAAAAGCAGGAGTGTGGAAGTTAGAGAAATTAGAAAAGTTTAACAGAGGAGTGAGGAAACAGCAAGCAGAAAGAACAAGAGAGAGGTTACATTGGGATGACGTTCTGTGGTAAAGAGAAAATGCTAGGAGAGAGCTTTCAAATATTAGAGGACATGAATTGAGGGAGCAAATGTATAAATCAAAACCTGAGGGGGAGGTATAGCACGAAAGCTTGCACAGCAGATTATAGTCTTAATGTTGCGTGTACCTGTCAGGGTATTCAAGAAGTTAAATTCTCACAAGTGCAGAGTTCATGATGAAATGCTGAATCTAGTCCCCCTCCAATTTAATTTTAATATAACTTTTCCATTCTTCATTACTGCAAAAAGCAAACAAAACAAAACCACATTGCATTACTATTTTCAAAATGGATTGAATGGCATATTCAACAGTGACTGTGTGATGCCAATATTCCCCACTCACTCGTAGTGAAGCACATATTGTACTAGTGTTGAAAGTAGGCCGGTAGAGTCAGGTACGCAGTACTGATAAAACAATAAGTGCCCGTCGTAAGTACCAGCTCCGCAACAGTGCGGGCATCACATTAGTGACGTGGATGAACATATATGGATAAGCCCATATTAAGGCATCACGTGACCAGAGCCGTCACTGACTGGGTATACGTAAAGACGCAGGGAGATGCAAGGAAAGGGAGGGAGAGAGAGAGACAGGGAGAAGATGTGAAACGGAGGAAGGCACGGATGGAGGGAGTTCTTCCGAGCTTCTGCGGGCCTCTCTCTTTCACTGGTGCATGCCGGGAGCTGGTCCCAACATCCACAAAGTGTGTGTGTATTATTGGTTGTATTTTATGGGGGTAGGAGGGTAGTGTGTATATTGTGTGTGTGGGAGTATTATATTGTGTGTAGAGGTGCAGAGGAGAGTACTAGATTGTGTATCTTGTGTAAGGGTGTTGTGTATATTGTGTTTGGAGCTATAATATTATTGGGGAGATTAGTATTGAGGAGGTATTATAGTGTGTATTGTGGGGAGTATTAGTGTGTGTATTGTTTGTGGGTGACAGATGCTGGGGGTATGCAGCAATCCCTGCACTGAGGTCCGAGGCGGCTCTGCATCGCTCGCACACACTGTGGATGACCAAGCATGTGCCCATGATAATCATGGCCTTAGAGGGATGAGTGTGTCAGAGCCTAGAAGGGGCATATATATGATGGAGGAGGGAGGAGGAGGAGGGAGGAGGAGGAGATGATAGCATTGTAAAAGTTAACAAGATAGTTAGTTTAAGCAGAAAGTGAGGAGAGGTTAGAGATAAGGGTAGATGTCAGAGGAGAGAGTTCAATTAAGCTGAGGTATCGAGTAGGACAGGGGTGAGGGGAATGAGAGGTGGTGGATGAGAGCAGAAGAGGTCATGTACAAATAGACCTTGTTAGTCAGAGAGCAGTCATTCCAGAGGGCACGTGAGAAGTGAAGAGTAAAGTGAGACATGGAATGTGGATTACATTAGATGGGTTAATACGCTTAGCAGGGAGGTGGAGAGAGAGAGGCAAGAGGCAGAGAGTGGTGCAGGGGTTGAGGAAGAGATGTTGCATGTACCTTATCAGAACATTAAAGAACATCAATTCACACTGGTGCAGAGTTGATGATGAATCCAGTTCACCTCCAATTCAATTTTAACAGAAATGTTTCATTCTTCATTACTGAAAAAAAAGAAAAGTAAAAAACATTTCATTACTATTTTCAAAATGGATTGAATTCCCCCAACAATGACTATGTGTTACCAATATATCCCTCTCAGTCCCACTGCAGCATATACTGTACCAGTGTGAAAGTAGGAAGGTACACAGTACCGGTAAAACAATACGTGCCGGTACTATGCACCATATGAATTATAAGGGGATGTAAATCTCCCAGTCTCTCTCCATATCCGCAACAGAGCGGGCTCCGGTCAGTGGCATGGATGCCCATATATGGGTATGCTCATATTTGGGCATCCCATGTCACTGACCGGAGCCGGCTCTGAGTATAGGGATATATGCGGAGACGCAGAGGTGCAAGGAAATGGGAGGAGGCACGGTGAGAAACAGGGAGAGACCACAGGAAGATAGAGGGCAACAACTTCCACAAGGTACTTGTATGGGTATAATTGTTTGTATTTTGTGCAGAGGGGGTAATTTCAGATAAAATACAATTCTCCACCCTCTACGAAACAATTCCACTTTGTTCAGTAAGCCAGAAAGTCTTGGTCCCATGTGGACTGAATTTAATGCAAATAAGGTCCTTAATACACAAGTAAAGAATAAAGTTACTTATTCTCTACTGTAAGAAGTGCCACATTGCCCACTATTTGGGTCCTGTGCCCAGATTGTGACCATGCATGGCAGAGGTGAGATTCCCCCAACTCCAATTTGCTACACTCTCCAAGAGAGATAATTGTGATCAGAGGTGGAACTAGGGGAGGGTGTGAGCAGGGTCACTGCCCAGGGAGTAACCTGACTGGGGGCACGGAAATCTCATTTAGTGCATATGTTGCGGCACTGCATTGATTGACCGGTCAATCTGCACTGCTGCCTGTCACAGTGACATCCTGATCGGGCACTGTGATCAGCTATAGCACTGACCCAGGTGAGATAGTTCAGCACTTTACAAGGAGGGAACAGATGTTGTGGGTGACAGATGCTGGAGGTAGGCCAAGACTGTTGGCCAGAGTAACGTGGAGACTTACTGCACTCTGCATGCCCATCCTCTCCCTGACATCAGGGGAAGGAAGTGGCCCTGGGGTGTGTGTAGGTATGCCAGATGTCAGTGTATGCATAAGTAAGTATGCCTGTGTAGTGGGAGGTGTAGGGGCGTTAAGCTGGAGGACTTAAAACAGGCACAAAAGCACATAGATACCTCTGATTATACCGCACCAAATGCTGATAATATCATGCTGTAGCTGCACTTTACAGAAGATGATGCAGATGTCATCATTGGTTGGTGGGTTCATTAAATCAATCCATCATATCATAACCACACTGTGCATATGATGTACTGAATCAGTAACACCAGGAAGACATCTCCATGTTAGGAGTAGAGTTGAAGTTAACAGAATATGTCCAGCACTGTGGTGTGTAGCCCATAAATAATAATTGTGCACATTACCAGAACAACATACTGTCAACTGCAAGATCATTTTGCTGCTTGTAGCGTATGCTCATCCTGTACAGTGTTGTAGTAGATCCGTCTCTTCAGTGTTCACTGCAACAAAAGTAAGACATTGCATTAATATTACAGACGTTTGGGGGCTGAAATCTCACTTCGCTGCGGACAATTTCCCTTTGCATAAGATTCTTGTGATTATGTCAATGATGATCAATAACTGCATCATAACACAGCCGCTCTATACAGAAGATGTACTTGCTCTCATTGGTCATGGAGGTAATACGTCACACAATGTACAGATATAGCAAGGATTATTTCTCCCACTTGTGCATTATGGCATTATGATGGGAAATGTTGTCAGATTCTGCATTATCAGCATCACTGAATCTTTTGGAAATTAAGTGATATTCTATGTTTTAATGCAATATTATGGGTGATCAGCCGGTAAAATAATAATAGCTTGCTGTATCTGTAGCCATGCTCTACCCATGATGTGCTGAACCAATGACTGCAGAGAGATTCAGAGTGCTAAACATGACTGGAACGCATCTCTGAATAATGGGCAGCAAAGCAGTGCAGAATAGGAGGTGAAAGTATTTAAAATGGAAGATCCTTAGCAGCTGTGTGGAGAGTAGACAGTACAGACTGACCAAGTAAATGGTAAAAGGAGTAACTTCAACATTACTTGGCTTTGTTCTCCACATTGAAGCTTTCCTCCTCTTTAAATCACTAATACTGATGCCATGTGTAACCTGTACTGAGAGTTATATAATCTACTGGCCTAGATGAAACCATATGATGCAAACAGGATCCATCCCACTCCAGATTCATAGAATTGAACCACCTCAACCTTTCATAACAATCACATAGAACTGCAGCTGTGCGCTACTGCACATGTTCTTGTTATGAATGGTAGTAGATGTGGTCCTTGGGTCTTTACTTCATACTGTAGCCACCCTCTACTCATGATGTATTGAATCAACGAAAACTTGCATGGTTCAGATCACAGGAAGGGGTAGAGTAGAGATGAAAATATTCAATGTGAAACCCGTAGCAGCCGGATTGTGTGGAGTCAATAAAACGACAAATACTAAATGGTAAATGAGAAATATACACATTGCTTATCTGTCTCGGTGTAGTAATTTTCCTTCTCTTCAACTGTCCTTCAAATTTTCTCTTTTGCAAGAAAAGGAACACATGGCTTCAATATTCACTTCTGTTCTGCAGTCATCCCTCCTGAAATAAAAGTTAAGCATTGCATTGTTATTATGATAATACATACAATAAACCTTGCTCGAAACCATTTGATGCAAAGCAAATCCACCTCCCACCCACAGCGGTGCTCCTTCTAGAGCATGCATGTCAAACTCCAGTCCTCGAGGGTCCCAAACAGGCCAGGTTTTCAGTAGGGATATCCTGAAAACCTGGCCTGTTTGCTGCCCTCGAGGACTGGAGTTTGACATCCTTGTTCTTGAGCTTCTACCACGCAAGTCATCCATGTGAGTGACACTGTACTGCAGTCCTGGTCTGCACACAATCTACTGAATCAATGACATCACACTGTAAAGGCAATCTACAAGATGTATTAGTTGTCCACACTTCCGAAATGTTACTTTTATGTCCAAATCACTTATTCCCATGACCTGATATTTGTATTTGTTATTTATAGGATTGTCACAAAGAGTTGATGAGGTCACCAAATGATAGTATGTAGAGAGAAAGAGAGATCTCAGAACAGAGCCCTGATGTATACCCACAGACAGATCAATAGAAGACGAAGACATGTTAGCAACAGAGATGGAGAATGTGTGACAGGAAAGTTATGATGAAAACCAGGATAGAACTGTGTTACGGATACCAAGAGAGAGTTTAGAATATGAAGGAGGAGAGTGATTGAGAGCATCAAACGCAGCAGATAGATCAAGTAGGATTAGTAGGGAAAAGTGACCTTGGGAATTTGCTTTAAGCACAGTCTGTAGAACGAGCTGTACGAAAGGCAGGTTGTAAAGGATCCAGGAGGGAATGTGATTTAAGAATGTTGACATTCTAGCAATTAGGAGACAAACAGCAGGAGGGATACAGGGCGGTAGTTAGTAAGGCACATAGGGTGTAGGTTGTTTCTGAGAAAAGGGTGACCACTACAGGCTTAAAGTAAGAGGGTAAAGAGCCAGAGAATAGGGAGGAATTGAAGATGTGGGTGAGAGTGGGGACTAAGAGATGCAGTAAGGTGTGAGGGGATACGATCTAGAGGGCATGTGGTAGAGGGAGAAGCTTCCAGCTCTGTAAGAGAAGAAAAGGAGTCAAATGCAGAAGGAGAATTAGGTAGAAGGAGAGAAGGGGGAAGGGACAGAAGGAATCTCCTTGTGGGTGGCATCCACCTTGCCTCTGAAGTAGTCAAATGCTTGAGGAGAAGTGAAGGAAGGATGGCAAGTGTGAGGAGAAGGTTAGTGGAGGGAGTCAAATACAGGGAAAAAAAGACAGCGTAAATTAAATTTGAGTGTTGATGAATGTGAAAAAAAAAGTAGTGTGGTTTGGCCCCAGAGAGCAGCTTTATACAGGACTGGAGACATTTTTACTGTAGAAAAATCAAATATCAATTGTGTGATTTCCTTCATAGGCATTAAGAACAGCGAGTGGAAGTGTGATGAACATGTTTGGGAATTTAGCCAAGGGTGTGGGCTAGAGGGACAAGTGTGTCAGAGCCTAGAGGGGGCATATAGATAGGAGGATAGCATTGTAAGAGTTAATAAGATTGTTAGTTTAAGCGGAAAGAGAGAGAGAGGTTAGAGTAGATGTCAGAGGAGAGTTTAATTAAGCAGAGGAAAATCAGTGGGACAGGTAAGATGGGGTGAGGGGAATGACTGATTGTGAATGATGAGAGCAGAAGAGGTCATGTACAACTAGAGCCTTGTTAGTCAGAGAACGGGCATTCCAGATGGCATAGGAGAAGGGAAGAGAAAAGTAAGGAAAGGAATGTGGATTACATTAGATAGGTTAACACTCTTAGCAGGGAGGCAGAGGCAGGGAGGCCCGATGTGTATATGAGCAGGTTCAAGATTATAAGAGATATCCCACACATCAGCAAACATAGAAGGAGACACAGAGATAGGTGTAGAGAGAGACAGAGATAGCTCTATGTAGAGAGAGAGGGACGTAGAGAGAATGAGACAGATAGGCGCAGAGAGAGGGGGCGCAGAGAGAGGAGGCGCCAAAAGAGGGGGCGCAGAGAGAGGGGGCACAGAGAATAGGATATTAAAGAGTGCTTTTCATTGAGCAGTGCAGAAATAGCTGCAATAGAGGTCTGTACAAATGGTGCAGTGTGTAGACACATGCAAAGGTAGGGGAAGGAAAGAGGAGAACATGTGGATAAAAGCAGGAGTGTGGAAGTTAGAGAAATTAGAAAAGTTTAACAGAGGAGTGAGGAAACAGCAAGCAGAAAGAACAAGAGAGAGGTTACATTGGGATGACGTTCTGTGGTAAAGAGAAAATGCTAGGAGAGAGCTTTCAAATATTAGAGGACATGAATTGAGGGAGCAAATGTATAAATCAAAACCTGAGGGGGAGGTATAGCACGAAAGCTTGCACAGCAGATTATAGTCTTAATGTTGCGTGTACCTGTCAGGGTATTCAAGAAGTTAAATTCTCACAAGTGCAGAGTTCATGATGAAATGCTGAATCTAGTCCCCCTCCAATTTAATTTTAATATAACTTTTCCATTCTTCATTACTGCAAAAAGCAAACAAAACAAAACCACATTGCATTACTATTTTCAAAATGGATTGAATGGCATATTCAACAGTGACTGTGTGATGCCAATATTCCCCACTCACTCGTAGTGAAGCACATATTGTACTAGTGTTGAAAGTAGGCCGGTAGAGTCAGGTACGCAGTACTGATAAAACAATAAGTGCCCGTCGTAAGTACCAGCTCCGCAACAGTGCGGGCATCACATTAGTGACGTGGATGAACATATATGGATAAGCCCATATTAAGGCATCACGTGACCAGAGCCGTCACTGACTGGGTATACGTAAAGACGCAGGGAGATGCAAGGAAAGGGAGGGAGAGAGAGAGACAGGGAGAAGATGTGAAACGGAGGAAGTCACGGATGGAGGGAGTTCTTCCGAGCTTCTGCGGGCCTCTCTCTTTCACTGGTGCATGCCGGGAGCTGGTCCCAACATCCACAAAGTGTGTGTGTATTATTGGTTGTATTTTATGGGGGTAGGAGGGTAGTGTGTATATTGTGTGTGTGGGAGTATTATATTGTGTGTAGAGGTGCAGAGGAGAGTACTAGATTGTGTATCTTGTGTAAGGGTGTTGTGTATATTGTGTTTGGAGCTATAATATTATTGGGGAGATTAGTATTGAGGAGGTATTATAGTGTGTATTGTGGGGAGTATTAGTGTGTGTATTGTTTGTGGGTGACAGATGCTGGGGGTATGCAGCAATCCCTGCACTGAGGTCCGAGGCGGCTCTGCATCGCTCGCACACACTGTGGATGACCAAGCATGTGCCCATGATAATCATGGCCTTAGAGGGATGAGTGTGTCAGAGCCTAGAAGGGGCATATATATGATGGAGGAGGGAGGAGGAGGAGGGAGGAGGAGGAGATGATAGCATTGTAAAAGTTAACAAGATAGTTAGTTTAAGCAGAAAGTGAGGAGAGGTTAGAGATAAGGGTAGATGTCAGAGGAGAGAGTTCAATTAAGCTGAGTATCGAGTAGGACAGGGGTGAGGGGAATGAGAGGTTGTGGATGATGAGAGCAGAAGAGGTCATGTACAAATAGACCTTGTTAGTCAGAGAGCAGTCATTCCAGAGGGCACGTGAGAAGTGAAGAGTAAAGTGAGACATGGAATGTGGATTACATTAGATGGGTTAATACGCTTAGCAGGGAGGTGGAGAGAGAGAGGCAAGAGGCAGAGAGTGGTGCAGGGGTTGAGGAAGAGATGTTGCATGTACCTTATCAGAACATTAAAGAACATCAATTCACACTGGTGCAGAGTTGATGATGAATCCAGTTCACCTCCAATTCAATTTTAACAGAAATGTTTCATTCTTCATTACTGAAAAAAAAGAAAAGTAAAAAACATTTCATTACTATTTTCAAAATGGATTGAATTCCCCCAACAATGACTATGTGTTACCAATATATCCCTCTCAGTCCCACTGCAGCATATACTGTACCAGTGTGAAAGTAGGAAGGTACACAGTACCGGTAAAACAATACGTGCCGGTACTATGCACCATATGAATTATAAGGGGATGTAAATCTCCCAGTCTCTCTCCATATCCGCAACAGAGCGGGCTCCGGTCAGTGGCATGGATGCCCATATATGGGTATGCTCATATTTGGGCATCCCATGTCACTGACCGGAGCCGGCTCTGAGTATAGGGATATATGCGGAGACGCAGAGGTGCAAGGAAATGGGAGGAGGCACGGTGAGAAACAGGGAGAGACCACAGGAAGATAGAGGGCAACAACTTCCACAAGGTACTTGTATGGGTATAATTGTTTGTATTTTGTGCAGAGGGGGTAATTTCAGATAAAATACAATTCTCCACCCTCTACGAAACAATTCCACTTTGTTCAGTAAGCCAGAAAGTCTTGGTCCCATGTGGACTGAATTTAATGCAAATAAGGTCCTTAATACACAAGTAAAGAATAAAGTTACTTATTCTCTACTGTAAGAAGTGCCACATTGCCCACTATTTGGGTCCTGTGCCCAGATTGTGACCATGCATGGCAGAGGTGCGATTCCCCCAACTCCAATTTGCTACACTCTCCAAGAGAGATAATTGTGATCAGAGGTGGAACTAGGGGAGGGTGTGAGCAGGGTCACTGCCCAGGGAGTAACCTGACTGGGGGCACGGAAATCTCATTTAGTGCATATGTTGCGGCACTGCATTGATTGACCGGTCAATCTGCACTGCTGCCTGTCACAGTGACATCCTGATCGGGCACTGTGATCAGCTATAGCACTGACCCAGGTGAGATAGTTCAGCACTTTACAAGGAGGGAACAGATGTTGTGGGTGACAGATGCTGGAGGTAGGCCAAGACTGTTGGCCAGAGTAACGTGGAGACTTACTGCACTCTGCATGCCCATCCTCTCCCTGACATCAGGGGAAGGAAGTGGCCCTGGGGTGTGTGTAGGTATGCCAGATGTCAGTGTATGCATAAGTAAGTATGCCTGTGTAGTGGGAGGTGTAGGGGCGTTAAGCTGGAGGACTTAAAACAGGCACAAAAGCACATAGATACCTCTGATTATACCGCACCAAATGCTGATAATATCATGCTGTAGCTGCACTTTACAGAAGATGATGCAGATGTCATCATTGGTTGGTGGGTTCATTAAATCAATCCATCATATCATAACCACACTGTGCATATGATGTACTGAATCAGTAACACCAGGAAGACATCTCCATGTTAGGAGTAGAGTTGAAGTTAACAGAATATGTCCAGCACTGTGGTGTGTAGCCCATAAATAATAATTGTGCACATTACCAGAACAACATACTGTCAACTGCAAGATCATTTTGCTGCTTGTAGCGTATGCTCATTCTGTACAGTGTTGTAGTAGATCCGTCTCTTCAGTGTTCACTGCAACAAAAGTAAGACATTGCATTAATATTACAGACGTTTGGGGGCTGAAATCTCACTTCGCTGCGGACAATTTCCCTTTGCATAAGATTCTTGTGATTATGTCAATGATGATCAATAACTGCATCATAACACAGCCGCTCTATACAGAAGATGTACTTGCTCTCATTGGTCATTGAGGTAATACGTCACACAATGTACAGATATAGCAAGGATTATTTCTCCCACTTGTGCATTATGGCATTATGATGGGAAATGTTGTGAGATTCTGCATTATCAGCATCACTGAATCTTTTGGAAATTAAGTGATATTCTATGTTTTAATGCAATATTATGGGTGACCAGCCGGTAAAATAATAATAGCTTGCTGTATCTGTAGCCATGCTCTACCCATGATGTGCTGAACCAATGACGGCAGAGAGATTCAGAGTGGTAAACATGACTGGAACGCATCTCTGAATAATGGGCAGCAAAGCAGTGCAGAATAGGAGGTGAAAGTATTTAAAATGGAAGATCCTTAGCAGCTGTGTGGAGAGTAGACAGTACAGACTGACCAAGTAAATGGTAAAAGGAGTAACTTCAACATTACTTGGCTTTGTTCTCCACATTGAAGCTTTCCTCCTCTTTAAATCACTAATACTGATGCCATGTGTAACCTGTACTGAGAGTTATATAATCTACTGGCCTAGATGAAACCATATGATGCAAACAGGATCCATCCCACTCCAGATTCATAGAATTGAACCACCTCAACCTTTCATAACAATCACATAGAACTGCAGCTGTGCGCTACTGCACATGTTCTTGTTATGAATGGTAGTAGATGTGGTCCTTGGGTCTTTACTTCATACTGTAGCCACCCTCTACTCATGATGTATTGAATCAACGAAAACTTGCATGGTTCAGATCACAGGAAGGGGTAGAGTAGAGATGAAAATATTCAATGTGAAACCCGTAGCAGCCGGATTGTGTGGAGTCAATAAAACGACAAATACTAAATGGTAAATGAGAAATATACACATTGCTTATCTGTCTCTGTGTAGTAATTTTCCTTCTCTTCAACTGTCCTTCAAATTTTCTCTTTTGCAAGAAAAGGAACACATGGCTTCAATATTCACTTCTGTTCTGCAGTCATCCCTCCTGAAATAAAAGTTAAGCATTGCATTGTTATTATGATAATACATACAATAAACCTTGCTCCAAACCATTTGATGCAAAGCAAATCCACCTCCCACCCACAGCTGTGCTCCTTCTAGAGCATGCATGTCAAACTCCAGTCCTCGAGGGTCCCAAACAGGCCAGGTTTTCAGTAGGGATATCCTGAAAACCTGGCCTGTTTGCTGCCCTCGAGGACTGGAGTTTGACATCCTTGTTCTTGAGCTTCTACCACGCAAGTCATCCATGTGAGTGACACTGTACTGCAGTCCTGGTCTGCACACAATCTACTGAATCAATGACATCACACTGTAAAGGCAATCTACAAGATGTATTAGTTGTCCACACTTCCGAAATGTTACTTTTATGTCCAAATCACTTATTCCCATGACCTGATATTTGTATTTGTTATTTATAGGATTGTCACAAAGAGTTGATGAGGTCACCAAATGATAGTATGTACAGAGAAAGAGAGATCTCAGAACAGAGCCCTGATGTATACCCACAGACAGATCAATAGAAGACGAAGACATGTTAGCAACAGAGATGGAGAATGTGTGACAGGAATGTTATGATGAAAACCAGGATAGAACTGTGTTACGGATACCAAGAGAGAGTTTAGAATATGAAGGAGGAGAGTGATTGAGAGCATCAAACGCAGCAGATAGATCAAGTAGGATTAGTAGGGAAAAGTGACCTTGGGAATTTGCTTTAAGCACAGTCTGTAGAACGAGCTGTACGAAAGGCAGGTTGTAAAGGATCCAGGAGGGCATGTGATTTAAGAATGTTGACATTCTAGCAATTAGGAGACAAACAGCAGGAGGGATATAGGGCGGTAGTTAGTAAGGCACATAGGGTGTAGGTTGTTTCTGAGAAAAGGGTGACCACTACAGGCTTAAAGTAAGAGGGTAAAGAGCCAGAGAATAGGGAGGACTTGAAGATGTGGGTGAGAGTGGGGACTAAGAGATGCAGTAAGGTGTGAGGGGATACGATCTAGAGGGCATGTGGTAGAGGGAGAAGAGAAGATGATTAGCTTCCAGCTCTGTAAGAGAAGAAAAGGAGTCAAATGCAGAAGGAGAATTAGGTAGAAGGAGAGAAGGGGGAAGGGACAGAAGGAATCTCCTTGTGGGTGGCATCCACCTTGCCTCTGAAGTAGTCAAATGCTTGAGGAGAAGTGAAGGAAGGATGGCAAGTGTGAGAAGAAGGTTAGTGGAGGGAGTCAAATACAGGGGAAAAAAGACAGCGTAAATTAAATTTGTGTGTTGATGAATGTGGAAAAAAAAGTAGTGTGGTTTGGCCCAAGAGAGCAGCTTTATACAGGACTGGAGACATTTTTACTGTAGAAAAATCAAACATCAAGTGTGAGATTTCCTTCATAGGCATTAAGAACAGCGAGTGGAAGTGTGATGAACATGTTTGGGAATTTAGCCAAGGGTGTGGGTTAGAGGGACGAGTGTGTCACAGCTTGAAGGGGCATATAGAGGATAGCATTGTAAGAGTTAATAAGATTGTCAGTTTAAGCAGAAAGAGAGAGAGAGAGAGAGCAGAGAGGTTAGAGTAGATGTCAGAGGAGAGTTTAATTAAGCAGAGGAAAATCAGTGGGACAGGTAAGATGGGGTGAGGGGAATGACTGATTGTGAATGATGAGAGCAGAAGAGGTCATGTACAACTAGAGCCTTGTTAGTCAGAGAACGGACATTCCAGAGGGCATAGGAGAAGGGAAGAGAAAAGTAAGGAAAGGAATGTGGATTACATTAGATAGGTTAACACTCTTAGCAGGGAGGCAGAGGCAGAGAGACCCGATGTGTATATGAGCAGGTTCAAGATTATAAGAGATATCCCACACATCAGCAAACATAGAAGGAGACACAGAGATAGGTGTAGAGAGAGCCAGAGATAGCTCTATGTAGAGAGAGAGGGACGTAGAGAGAATGAGACAGATAGGCGCAGAGAGAGGGGGCGCAGAGAGAGGGGGCGCAGAAAGAGAGGGGGCGCAGAGAGAGAGGGGGCGCAGAGAGAGAGGGGGCGCAGAGAGAGAGGGGGCGCAGAGAGAGAGGGGGCGCAGAGAGAGAGGGGGCGCAGAGAGAGAGGGGGCGCAGAGAGAGAGGGGGCGCAGAGAGAGAGGGGGCGCAGAGAATAGGATGTACATGAGTGCTTTTCATTGAGCAGTGCAGAAATAGCTGCAATAGAGGTCTGTACAAATGGTGCAGTGTGTAGACACATGCAAAGGTAGGGGAAGGAAAGAGGAGAACATGTGGATAAAAGCAGGAGTGTGGAAGTTAGAGAAATTAGAAAAGTTTAACAGAGGAGTGAGGAAACAGCAAGCAGAAAGAACAAGAGAGAGGTTACATTGGGATGACGTTCTGTGGTAAAGAGAAAATGCTAGGAGAGAGCTTTCAAATATTAGAGGACATGAATTGAGGGAGCAAATGTATAAATCAAAACCTGAGGGGGAGGTATAGCACGAAAGCTTGCACAGCAGATTATAGTCTTAATGTTGCGTGTACCTGTCAGGGTATTCAAGAAGTTAAATTCTCACAAGTGCAGAGTTCATGATGAAATGCTGAATCTAGTTCTCCTCCAATTTAATTTTAATATAACTTTTCCATTCTTCATTACTGCAAAAAGCAAACAAAACAAAACCACATTGCATTACTATTTTCAAAATGGATTGAATGGCATATTCTACAGTGATTGTGTGATGCCAATATTCCCCACTCACTCGTAGTGAAGCACATATTGTACTAGTGTTGAAAGAAGGCCGGTAGAGTCAGGTATGCAGTACTGATAAAACAATAAGTGCCCGTCGTAAGTACCAGCTCCGCAACAGTGCGGGCATCACATTAGTGACGTGGATGAACATATATGGATAAGCCCATATTAAGGCATCACGTGACCAGAGCTGTCACTGACTGGGTATACGTAAAGACGCAGGGAGATGCAAGGAAAGGGAGGGAGAGAGACAGGGAGAAGATGTGAAACGGAGGAAGGCACGGATGGAGAGAGGGAGTTCTTCCGAGCTTCTGCGGGCCTCTCTCTTTCACTGGTGCATGCTGGGAGCTGGTCCCAACATCCACAAAGTATGTGTGTATTATTGGTTGTATGTTATGGGGGTAGGAGGGTAGTGTGTATATTGTGTGTGTGGGAGTATTATATTGTGTGTAGAGGTGCAGAGGAGAGTACTAGATTGTGTATCTTGTGTAAGGGTGTTGTGTATATTGTGTTTGGAGCTATAATATTATTGGGGAGATTAGTATTGAGGAGGTATTATAGTGTGTATTGTGGGGAGTATTAGTGTGTGTATTGTTTGTGGGTGACAGATGCTGGGGGTATACAGCAATCCCTGCACTGAGGTCCGAGGCGGCTCTGCATCGCTCGCACACACTGTGGACGACCAAGCATGTGCCCATGATAATCATGGCCTTAGAGGGATGAGTGTGTCAGAGCCTAGAAGGGGCATATATATGATGGAGGAGGGAGGAGATGATAGCATTGTAAAAGTTAACAAGATAGTTAGTTTAAGCAGAAAGTGAGGAGAGGTTAGAGATAAGGGTAGATGTCAGAGGAGAGAGTTCAATTAAGCTGAGGTATCGAGTAGGACAGGGGTGAGGGGAATGAGAGGTGGTGGATGATGAGAGCAGAAGAGGTCATGTACAAATAGACCTTGTTAGTCAGAGAGCAGACATTCCAGAGGGCACGTGAGAAGTGAAGAGTAAAGTGAGACATGGAATGTGGATTACATTAGATGGGTTAATACGCTTAGCAGGGAGGTGGAGAGAGAGAGGCAAGAGGCAGAGAGTGGTGCAGGGGTTGAGGAAGAGATGTTGCATGTACCTTATCAGAACATTAAAGAACATCAATTCACACTGGTGCAGAGTTGATGATGAATCCAGTTCACCTCCAATTCAATTTTAACAGAAATGTTTCATTCTTCATTACTGAAAAAAAAGAAAAGTAAAAAACATTGCATTACTATTTTCAAAATGGATTGAGTTCCCCCAACAATGACTATGTGTTACCAATATATCCCTCTCAGTCCCACTGCAGCATATACTGTACCAGTGTGAAAGTAGGAAGGTACACAGTACCGGTAAAACAATACGTGCCGGTACTATGCACCATATGAATTATAAGGGGATGTAAATCTCCCAGTCTCTCTCCATATCCGCAACAGAGCGGGCTCCGGTCAGTGGCATGGATGCCCATATATGGGTATGCTCATATTTGGGCATCCCATGTCACTGACCGGAGCCGGCTCTGAGTATAGGGATATATGCGGAGACGCAGAGGTGCAAGGAAATGGGAGGAGGCACGGTGAGAAACAGGGAGAGACCACAGGAAGATAGAGGGCAACAACTTCCACAAGGTACTTGTATGGGTATAATTGTTTGTATTTTGTGCAGAGGGGGTAATTTCAGATAAAATACAATTCTCCACCCTCTACGAAACAATTCCACTTTGTTCAGTAAGCCAGAAAGTCTTGGTCCCATGTGGACTGAATTTAATGCAAATAAGGTCCTTAATACACAAGTAAAGAATATAGTTACTTATTCTCTACTGTAAGAAGTGCCACATTGCCCACTATTTGGGTCCTGTGCCCAGATTGTGACCATGCATGGCAGAGGTGAGATTCCCCCAACTCCAATTTGCTACACTCTCCAAGAGAGATAATTGTGATCAGAGGTGGAACTAGGGGAGTGGGTGAGCAGGGTCGCTGCCCAGGGAGTTACCTGACTGGGGGCACGGAAATCTCATTTAGTGCATATGTTGCGGCACTGCATTGATTGACCGGTCAATCTGCACTGCTGCCTGTCACAGTGACATCATGATCGGGCACTGTGATCAGCTATAGCACTGACCCAGGTGAGATAGTTCAGCACTTTACAAGGAGGGAACAGATGTTGTGGGTGACAGATGCTGGGGGTAGGCCAAGACTGTTGGCCAGAGTAATGTGGAGACTTACTGCACTCTGCATGCCCATCCTCTCCCTGACATCAGGGGAAGGAAGTGGCCCTGGGGTGTGTGTAGGTATGCCAGATGACAGTGTATGCATAAGTAAGTATGCCTGTGGAGTGGGAGGTGTAGGGGCGTTAATCTGGAGGACTTAAACCAGGCACAAAAGCACATAGATACCTCTGATTATACCGCACCAAATGCTGATAATATCATGCTGTAGCTGCACTTTACAGAAGATGATGCAGATGTCATCAGTTGTTGGTGGGTTCATTAAATCAATCCATCATATCATAGCCACATTGT
Source organism: Ascaphus truei (assembly GCF_040206685.1). Taxonomy (NCBI): domain Eukaryota; kingdom Metazoa; phylum Chordata; class Amphibia; order Anura; family Ascaphidae; genus Ascaphus; species Ascaphus truei. Next base: position 39,783 of record NW_027457244.1, on the reverse strand, counting down.
GCATATGATGTACTGAATCAGTAACACCAGGAAGACATCTCCATGTTAGGGGTAGAGTTGAAGTTAACAGAATATGTCCAGCACTGTGGTGTGTAGCCCATAAATAATAATTGTGCACATTACCAGAACAACATACTGTCAACTGCAAGATCATTTTGCTGCTTGTAGTGTATGCTCGTCCTGTGCAGTGTTGTAGTAGATCCATCTCTTCAGTGTTCACTGCAACAAAAGTAAGACATTGCATTAATATTACAGACGTTTGGGGGCTGAAATCTCACTTCGCTGCGGACAATTTCCCTTTGCATAAGATTCTTGTGATTATGTCAATGATGATCAATAACTACATCATAACACAGCCGCTCTATACAGAAGATGTACTTGCTATCAATGGTCATGGAGGTAATACGTCACACAATGTACAGATATAGCAAGGATTATTTCTCCCACTGGTGCATTATGGCATTATGATGGGAAATGTTGTGAGATTCTGCATTATCAGCATCACTGAATCTTTTGGAAATTAAGTGATATTCTATGTTTTAATGCAATATTATGGATGATCAGCCGGTAAAATAATAATAGCTTGCTGCATCTGTAGCCATGCTCTACCCATGATGTGCTGAACCAATGACTGCAGAGAGATTCAGAGTGCTAAACATGACTGGAACGCATCTCTGAATAATGGGCAGCAAAGCAGTGCAGAATAGGAGGTGAAAGTATTTAAAATGGAAGACCCTTAGCAGCTGTGTGGGGAGTAGACAGTACAGACTGACCAAGTAAATGGTAAAAGGAGTAACTTCAACATTACTTGGCTTTGTTCTCCACATTGAAGCTTTCCTCCTCTTTAAATCACTAATACTGATGCCATGTGTAACCTGTACTGAGAGTTATATAATCTACTGGCCTAGATGAAACCATATGATGCAAACAGGATCCATCCCACTCCAGATTCATAGAATTGAACCACCTCAACCTTTCATAACAATCACATAGAACTGCAGCTGTGCGCTACTGCACATGTTCTTGTTATGAATGGTAGTAGATGTGGTCCTTGGGTCTTTACTTCATACTGTAGCCACCCTCTACTCATGATGTATTGAATCAACGAAAACCTGCATGGTTCAGATCACAGGAAGGGGTAGAGTAGAGATGAAAATATTCAATGTGAAACCCGTAGCAGCCGGATTGTGTGGAGTCAATAAAACGACAAATACTAAATGGTAAATGAGAAATATACACATTGCTTATCTGTCTCTGTGTAGTAATTTTCCTTCTCTTCAACTGTCCTTCAAATTTTCTCTTTTGCAAGAAAAGGAACACATGGCTTCAATATTCACTTCTGTTCTGCAGTCATCCCTCCTGAAATAAAAGTTAAGCATTGCATTGTTATTATGATAATACATACAATAAACCTTGCTCGAAACCATTTGATGCAAAGCAAATCCACCTCCCACCCACAGCTGTGCTCCTTCTAGAGCATGCATGTCAAACTCCAGTCCTCGAGGTTCCCAAACAGGCCAGGTTTTCAGTAGGGATATCCTGAAAACCTGGCCTGTTTGCGGCCCTCGAGGACTGGAGTTTGACATCCTTGTTCTTGAGCTTCTACCACGCAAGTCATCCATGTGAGTGACACTGTACTGCAGTCCTGGTCTGCACACAATCTACTGAATCAATGACATCACACTGTAAAGGCAATCTACAAGATGTATTAGTTGTCCACACTTCCGAAATGTTACTTTTATGTCCAAATCACTTATTCCCATGACCTGATATTTGTATTTGTTATTTATAGGATTGTCACAAAGAGTTGATGAGGTCACCAAATGATAGTATGTAGAGAGAAAGAGAGATCTCAGAACAGAGCCCTGATGTATACCCACAGACAGATCAATAGAAGACGAAGACATGTTAGCAACAGAGATGGAGAATGTGTGACAGGAAAGTTATGATGAAAACCAGGATAGAACTGTGTTACGGATACCAAGAGAGAGTTTAGAATATGAAGGAGGAGAGTGATTGAGAGCATCAAACGCAGCAGATAGATCAAGTAGGATTAGTAGGGAAAAGTGACCTTGGGAATTTGCTTTAAGCACAGTCTGTAGAACGAGCTGTACGAAAGGCAGGTTGTAAAGGATCCAGGAGGGAATGTGATTTAAGAATGTTGACATTCTAGCAATTAGGAGACAAACAGCAGGAGGGATACAGGGCGGTAGTTAGTAAGGCACATAGGGTGTAGGTTGTTTCTGAGAAAAGGGTGACCACTACAGGCTTAAAGTAAGAGGGTAAAGAGCCAGAGAATAGGGAGGAATTGAAGATGTGGGTGAGAGTGGGGACTAAGAGATGCAGTAAGGTGTGAGGGGATACGATCTAGAGGGCATGTGGTAGAGGGAGAAGAGAAGATGATTTGCTTCCAGCTCTGTAAGAGAAGAAAAAGAGTCAAATGCAGAAGGAGAATTAGGTAGAAGGAGAGAAGGGGGAAGGGACAGAAGGAATCTCCTTGTGGGTGGCATCCACCTTGCCTCTGAAGTAGTCAAATGCTTGAGGAGAAGTGAAGGAAGGATGGCAAGTGTGAGGAGAAGGTTAGTGGAGGGAGTCAAATACAGGGAAAAAAAGACAGCGTAAATTAAATTTGAGTGTTGATGAATGTGAAAAAAAAGTAGTGTGGTTTGGCCCCAGAGAGCAGCTTTATACAGGACTGGAGACATTTTTACTGTAGAAAAATCAAATATCAATTGTGTGATTTCCTTCATAGGCATTAAGAACAGCGAGTGGAAGTGTGATGAACATGTTTGGGAATTTAGCCAAGGGTGTGGGCTAGAGGGACAAGTGTGTCAGAGCCTAGAGGGGGCATATAGATAGGAGGATAGCATTGTAAGAGTTAATAAGATTGTTAGTTTAAGCGGAAAGAGAGAGAGAGCAGAGAGGTTAGAGTAGATGTCAGAGGAGAGTTTAATTAAGCAGAGGCAAATCAGTGGGACAGGTAAGATGGGGTGAGGGGAATGACTGATTGTGAATGATGAGAGCAGAAGAGGTCATGTACAACTAGAGCCTTGTTAGTCAGAGAACGGACATTCCAGATGGCATAGGAGAAGGGAAGAGAAAAGTAAGGAAAGGAATGTGGATTACATTAGATAGGTTAACACTCTTAGCAGGGAGGCAGAGGCAGGGAGGCCCGATGTGTATATGAGCAGGTTCAAGATTATAAGAGATATCCCACACATCAGCAAACATAGAAGGAGACACAGAGATAGGTGTAGAGAGAGACAGAGATAGCTCTATGTAGAGAGAGAGGGACGTAGAGAGAATGAGACAGATAGGCGCAGAGAGAGGGGGCGCAGAGAGAGGAGGCGCCAAAAGAGGGGGCGCAGAGAGAGGGGGCACAGAGAATAGGATATTAAAGAGTGCTTTTCATTGAGCAGTGCAGAAATAGCTGCAATAGAGGTCTGTACAAATGGTGCAGTGTGTAGACACATGCAAAGGTAGGGGAAGGAAAGAGGAGAACATGTGGATAAAAGCAGGAGTGTGGAAGTTAGAGAAATTAGAAAAGTTTAACAGAGGAGTGAGGAAACAGCCAGCAGAAAGAACAAGAGAGAGGTTACATTGGGATGACGTTCTGTGGTAAAGAGAAAATGCTAGGAGAGAGCTTTCAAATATTAGAGGACATGAATTGAGGGAGCAAATGTATAAATCAAAACCTGAGGGGGAGGTATAGCACGAAAGCTTGCACAGCAGATTATAGTCTTAATGTTGCGTGTACCTGTCAGGGTATTCAAGAAGTTAAATTCTCACAAGTGCAGAGTTCATGATGAAATGCTGAATCTAGTCCCCCTCCAATTTAATTTTAATATAACTTTTCCATTCTTCATTACTGCAAAAAGCAAACAAAACAAAACCACATTGCATTACTATTTTCAAAATGGATTGAATGGCATATTCAACAGTGACTGTGTGATGCCAATATTCCCCACTCACTCGTAGTGAAGCACATATTGTACTAGTGTTGAAAGTAGGCCGGTAGAGTCAGGTACGCAGTACTGATAAAACAATAAGTGCCCGTCGTAAGTACCAGCTCCGCAACAGTGCGGGCATCACATTAGTGACGTGGATGAACATATATGGATAAGCCCATATTAAGGCATCACGTGACCAGAGCCGTCACTGACTGGGTATACGTAAAGACGCAGGGAGATGCAAGGAAAGGGAGGGAGAGAGACAGGGAGAAGATGTGAAACGGAGGAAGGCACGGATGGAGGGAGTTCTTCCGAGCTTCTGCGGGCCTCTCTCTTTCACTGGTGCATGCCGGGAGCTGGTCCCAACATCCACAAAGTGTGTGTGTATTATTGGTTGTATTTTATGGGGGTAGGAGGGTAGTGTGTATATTGTGTGTGTGGGAGTATTATATTGTGTGTAGAGGTGCAGAGGAGAGTACTAGATTGTGTATCTTGTGTAAGGGTGTTGTGTATATTGTGTTTGGAGCTATAATATTATTGGGGAGATTAGTATTGAGGAGGTATTATAGTGTGTATTGTGGGGAGTATTAGTGTGTGTATTGTTTGTGGGTGACAGATGCTGGGGGTATGCAGCAATCCCTGCACTGAGGTCCGAGGCGGCTCTGCATCGCTCGCACGCACTGTGGATGACCAAGCATGTGCCCATGATAATCATGGCCTTACAGGGATGAGTGTGTCAGAGCCTAGAAGGGGCATATATATGATGGAGGAGGGAGGAGGAGGAGGGAGGAGGAGGAGATGATAGCATTGTAAAAGTTAACAAGATAGTTAGTTTAAGCAGAAAGTGAGGAGAGGTTAGAGATAAGGGTAGATGTCAGAGGAGAGAGTTCAATTAAGCTGAGGTATCGAGTAGGACAGGGGTGAGGGGAATGAGAGGTGGTGGATGATGAGAGCAGAAGAGGTCATGTACAAATAGACCTTGTTAGTCAGAGAGCAGTCATTCCAGAGGGCACGTGAGAAGTGAAGAGTAAAGTGAGACATGGAATGTGGATTACATTAGATGGGTTAATACGCTTAGCAGGGAGGTGGAGAGAGAGAGGCAAGAGGCAGAGAGTGGTGCAGGGGTTGAGGAAGAGATGTTGCATGTACCTTATCAGAACATTAAAGAACATCAATTCACACTGGTGCAGAGTTGATGATGAATCCAGTTCACCTCCAATTCAATTTTAACAGAAATGTTTCATTCTTCATTACTGAAAAAAAAGAAAAGTAAAAAACATTTCATTACTATTTTCAAAATGGATTGAATTCCCCCAACAATGACTATGTGTTACCAATATATCCCTCTCAGTCCCACTGCAGCATATACTGTACCAGTGTGAAAGTAGGAAGGTACACAGTACCGGTAAAACAATACGTGCCGGTACTATGCACCATATGAATTATAAGGGGATGTAAATCTCCCAGTCTCTCTCCATATCCGCAACAGAGCGGGCTCCGGTCAGTGGCATGGATGCCCATATATGGGTATGCTCATATTTGGGCATCCCATGTCACTGACCGGAGCCGGCTCTGAGTATAGGGATATATGCGGAGACGCAGAGGTGCAAGGAAATGGGAGGAGGCACGGTGAGAAACAGGGAGAGACCACAGGAAGATAGAGGGCAACAACTTCCACAAGGTACTTGTATGGGTATAATTGTTTGTATTTTGTGCAGAGGGGGTAATTTCAGATAAAATACAATTCTCCACCCTCTACGAAACAATTCCACTTTGTTCAGTAAGCCAGAAAGTCTTGGTCCCATGTGGACTGAATTTAATGCAAATAAGGTCCTTAATACACAAGTAAAGAATAAAGTTACTTATTCTCTACTGTAAGAAGTGCCACATTGCCCACTATTTGGGTCCTGTGCCCAGATTGTGACCATGCATGGCAGAGGTGAGATTCCCCCAACTCCAATTTGCTACACTCTCCAAGAGAGATAATTGTGATCAGAGGTGGAACTAGGGGAGGGTGTGAGCAGGGTCACTGCCCAGGGAGTAACCTGACTGGGGGCACGGAAATCTCATTTAGTGCATATGTTGCGGCACTGCATTGATTGACCGGTCAATCTGCACTGCTGCCTGTCACAGTGACATCCTGATCGGGCACTGTGATCAGCTATAGCACTGACCCAGGTGAGATAGTTCAGCACTTTACAAGGAGGGAACAGATGTTGTGGGTGACAGATGCTGGAGGTAGGCCAAGACTGTTGGCCAGAGTAACGTGGAGACTTACTGCACTCTGCATGCCCATCCTCTCCCTGACATCAGGGGAAGGAAGTGGCCCTGGGGTGTGTGTAGGTATGCCAGATGTCAGTGTATGCATAAGTAAGTATGCCTGTGTAGTGGGAGGTGTAGGGGCGTTAAGCTGGAGGACTTAAAACAGGCACAAAAGCACATACATACCTCTGATTATACCGCACCAAATGCTGATAATATCATGCTGTAGCTGCACTTTACAGAAGATGATGCAGATGTCATCATTGGTTGGTGGGTTCATTAAATCAATCCATCATATCATAACCACACTGTGCATATGATGTACTGAATCAGTAACACCAGGAAGACATCTCCATGTTAGGAGTAGAGTTGAAGTTAACAGAATATGTCCAGCACTGTGGTGTGTAGCCCATAAATAATAATTGTGCACATTACCAGAACAACATACTGTCAACTGCAAGATCATTTTGCTGCTTGTAGCGTATGCTCATCCTGTACAGTGTTGTAGTAGATCCGTCTCTTCAGTGTTCACTGCAACAAAAGTAAGACATTGCATTAATATTACAGACGTTTGGGGGCTGAAATCTCACTTCGCTGCGGACAATTTCCCTTTGCATAAGATTCTTGTGATTATGTCAATGATGATCAATAACTGCATCATAACACAGCCGCTCTATACAGAAGATGTACTTGCTCTCATTGGTCATGGAGGTAATACGTCACACAATGTACAGATATAGCAAGGATTATTTCTCCCACTTGTGCATTATGGCATTATGATGGGAAATGTTGTCAGATTCTGCATTATCAGCATCACTGAATCTTTTGGAAATTAAGTGATATTCTATGTTTTAATGCAATATTATGGGTGATCAGCCGGTAAAATAATAATAGCTTGCTGTATCTGTAGCCATGCTCTACCCATGATGTGCTGAACCAATGACTGCAGAGAGATTCAGAGTGCTAAACATGACTGGAACGCATCTCTGAATAATGGGCAGCAAAGCAGTGCAGAATAGGAGGTGAAAGTATTTAAAATGGAAGATCCTTAGCAGCTGTGTGGAGAGTAGACAGTACAGACTGACCAAGTAAATGGTAAAAGGAGTAACTTCAACATTACTTGGCTTTGTTCTCCACATTGAAGCTTTCCTCCTCTTTAAATCACTAATACTGATGCCATGTGTAACCTGTACTGAGAGTTATATAATCTACTGGCCTAGATGAAACCATATGATGCAAACAGGATCCATCCCACTCCAGATTCATAGAATTGAACCACCTCAACCTTTCATAACAATCACATAGAACTGCAGCTGTGCGCAACTGCACATGTTCTTGTTATGAATGGTAGTAGATGTGGTCCTTGGGTCTTTACTTCATACTGTAGCCACCCTCTACTCATGATGTATTGAATCAACGAAAACTTGCATGGTTCAGATCACAGGAAGGGGTAGAGTAGAGATGAAAATATTCAATGTGAAACCCGTAGCAGCCGGATTGTGTGGAGTCAATAAAACGACAAATACTAAATGGTAAATGAGAAATATACACATTGCTTATCTGTCTCGGTGTAGTAATTTTCCTTCTCTTCAACTGTCCTTCAAATTTTCTCTTTTGCAAGAAAAGGAACACATGGCTTCAATATTCACTTCTGTTCTGCAGTCATCCCTCCTGAAATAAAAGTTAAGCATTGCATTGTTATTATGATAATACATACAATAAACCTTGCTCCAAACCATTTGATGCAAAGCAAATCCACCTCCCACCCACAGCGGTGCTCCTTCTAGAGCATGCATGTCAAACTCCAGTCCTCGAGGGTCCCAAACAGGCCAGGTTTTCAGTAGGGATATCCTGAAAACCTGGCCTGTTTGCTGCCCTCGAGGACTGGAGTTTGACATCCTTGTTCTTGAGCTTCTACCACGCAAGTCATCCATGTGAGTGACACTGTACTGCAGTCCTGGTCTGCACACAATCTACTGAATCAATGACATCACACTGTAAAGGCAATCTACAAGATGTATTAGTTGTCCACACTTCCGAAATGTTACTTTTATGTCCAAATCACTTATTCCCATGACCTGATATTTGTATTTGTTATTTATAGGATTGTCACAAAGAGTTGATGAGGTCACCAAATGATAGTATGTAGAGAGAAAGAGAGATCTCAGAACAGAGCCCTGATGTATACCCACAGACAGATCAATAGAAGACGAAGACATGTTAGCAACAGAGATGGAGAATGTGTGACAGGAAAGTTATGATGAAAACCAGGATAGAACTGTGTTACGGATACCAAGAGAGAGTTTAGAATATGAAGGAGGAGAGTGATTGAGAGCATCAAACGCAGCAGATAGATCAAGTAGGATTAGTAGGGAAAAGTGACCTTGGGAATTTGTTTTAAGCACAGTCTGTAGAACGAGCTGTACGAAAGGCAGGTTGTAAAGGATCCAGGAGGGAATGTGATTTAAGAATGTTGACATTCTAGCAATTAGGAGACAAACAGCAGGAGGGATACAGGGCGGTAGTTAGTAAGGCACATAGGGTGTAGGTTGTTTCTGAGAAAAGGGTGACCACTACAGGCTTAAAGTAAGAGGGTAAAGAGCCAGAGAATAGGGAGGAATTGAAGATGTGGGTGAGAGTGGGGACTAAGAGATGCAGTAAGGTGTGAGGGGATACGATCTAGAGGGCATGTGGTAGAGGGAGAAGAGAAGATGATTAGCTTCCAGCTCTGTAAGAGAAGAAAAGGAGTCAAATGCAGAAGGAGAATTAGGTAGAAGGAGAGAAGGGGGAAGGGACAGAAGGAATCTCCTTGTGGGTGGCATCCACCTTGCCTCTGAAGTAGTCAAATGCTTGAGGAGAAGTGAAGGAAGGATGGCAAGTGTGAGGAGAAGGTTAGTGGAGGGAGTCAAATACAGGGGAAAAAAGACAGCGTAAATTAAATTTGAGTGTTGATGAATGTGAAAAAAAAGTAGTGTGGTTTGGCCCCAGAGAGCAGCTTTATACAGGACTGGAGACATTTTTACTGTAGAAAAATCAAATATCAATTGTGTGATTTCCTTCATAGGCATTAAGAACAGTGAGTGGAAGTGTGATGAACATGTTTGGGAATTTAGCCAAGGGTGTGGGCTAGAGGGACAAGTGTGTCAGAGCCTAGAGGGGGCATATAGATAGGAGGATAGCATTGTAAGAGTTAATAAGATTGTTAGTTTAAGCGGAAAGAGAGAGAGAGCAGAGAGGTTAGAGTAGATGTCAGAGGAGAGTTTAATTAAGCAGAGGCAAATCAGTGGGACAGGTAAGATGGGGTGAGGGGAATGACTGATTGTGAATGATGAGAGCAGAAGAGGTCATGTACAACTAGAGCCTTGTTAGTCAGAGAACGGACATTCCAGATGGCATAGGAGAAGGGAAGAGAAAAGTAAGGAAAGGAATGTGGATTACATTAGATAGGTTAACACTCTTAGCAGGGAGGCCCGATGTGTATATGAGCAGGTTCAAGATTATAAGAGATATCCCACACATCAGCAAACATAGAAGGAGACACAGAGATAGGTGTAGAGAGAGACAGAGATAGCTCTATGTAGAGAGAGAGGGACGTAGAGAGAATGAGACAGATAGGCGCAGAGAGAGGGGGCGCAGAGAGAGGAGGCGCCAAAAGAGGGGGCGCAGAGAGAGGGGGCCCAGAGAATAGGATATTAAAGAGTGCTTTTCATTGAGCAGTGCAGAAATAGCTGCAATAGAGGTCTGTACAAATGGTGCAGTGTGTAGACACATGCAAAGGTAGGGGAAGGAAAGAGGAGAACATGTGGATAAAAGCAGGAGTGTGGAAGTTAGAGAAATTAGAAAAGTTTAACAGAGGAGTGAGGAAACAGCAAGCAGAAAGAACAAGAGAGAGGTTACATTGGGATGACGTTCTGTGGTAAAGAGAAAATGCTAGGAGAGAGCTTTCAAATATTAGAGGACATGAATTGAGGGAGCAAATGTATAAATCAAAACCTGAGGGGGAGGTATAGCACGAAAGCTTGCACAGCAGATTATAGTCTTAATGTTGCGTGTACCTGTCAGGGTATTCAAGAAGTTAAATTCTCACAAGTGCAGAGTTCATGATGAAATGCTGAATCTAGTCCCCCTCCAATTTAATTTTAATATAACTTTTCCATTCTTCATTACTGCAAAAAGCAAACAAAACCAAACCACATTGCATTACTATTTTCAAAATGGATTGAATGGCATATTCAACAGTGACTGTGTGATGCCAATATTCCCCACTCACTCGTAGTGAAGCACATATTGTACTAGTGTTGAAAGTAGGCCGGTAGAGTCAGGTACGCAGTACTGATAAAACAATAAGTGCCCGTCGTAAGTACCAGCTCCGCAACAGTGCAGGCATCACATTAGTGACGTGGATGAACATATATGGATAAGCCCATATTAAGGCATCACGTGACCAGAGCCGTCACTGACTGGGTATACGTAAAGACGCAGGGAGATGCAAGGAAAGGGAGGGAGAGAGACAGGGAGAAGATGTGAAACGGAGGAAGGCACGGATGGAGGGAGTTCTTCCGAGCTTCTGCGGGCCTCTCTCTTTCACTGGTGCATGCCGGGAGCTGGTCCCAACATCCACAAAGTGTGTGTGTATTATTGGTTGTATTTTATGGGGGTAGGAGGGTAGTGTGTATATTGTGTGTGTGGGAGTATTATATTGTGTGTAGAGGTGCAGAGGAGAGTACTAGATTGTGCATCTTGTGTAAGGGTGTTGTGTATATTGTGTTTGGAGCTATAATATTATTGGGGAGATTAGTATTGAGGAGGTATTATAGTGTGTATTGTGGGGAGTATTAGTGTGTGTATTGTTTGTGGGTGACAGATGCTGGGGGTATGCAGCAATCCCTGCACTGAGGTCCGAGGCGGCTCTGCATCGCTCGCACACACTGTGGATGACCAAGCATGTGCCCATGATAATCATGGCCTTAGAGGGATGAGTGTGTCAGAGCCTAGAAGGGGCATATATATGATGGAGGAGGGAGGAGGAGGAGGGAGGAGGAGGAGGGAGGAGGAGGAGATGATAGCATTGTAAAAGTTAACAAGATAGTTAGTTTAAGCAGAAAGTGAGGAGAGGTTAGAGATAAGGGTAGATGTCAGAGGAGAGAGTTCAATTAAGCTGAGGTATCGAGTAGGACAGGGGTGAGGGGAATGAGAGGTGGTGGATGATGAGAGCAGAAGAGGTCATGTACAAATAGACCTTGTTAGTCAGAGAGCAGTCATTCCAGAGGGCACGTGAGAAGTGAAGAGTAAAGTGAGACATGGAATGTGGATTACATTAGATGGGTTAATACGCTTAGCAGGGAGGTGGAGAGAGAGAGGCAAGAGGCAGAGAGTGGTGCAGGGGTTGAGGAAGAGATGTTGCATGTACCTTATCAGAACATTAAAGAACATCAATTCACACTGGTGCAGAGTTGATGATGAATCCAGTTCACCTCCAATTCAATTTTAACAGAAATGTTTCATTCTTCATTACTGAAAAAAAAGAAAAGTAAAAAACATTTCATTACTATTTTCAAAATGGATTGAATTCCCCCAACAATGACTATGTGTTACCAATATATCCCTCTCAGTCCCACTGCAGCACATACTGTACCAGTGTGAAAGTAGGAAGGTACACAGTACCGGTAAAACAATACGTGCCGGTACTATGCACCATATGAATTATAAGGGGATGTAAATCTCCCAGTCTCTCTCCATATCCGCAACAGAGCGGGCTCCGGTCAGTGGCATGGATGCCCATATATGGGTATGCTCATATTTGGGCATCCCATGTCACTGACCGGAGCCGGCTCTGAGTATAGGGATATATGCGGAGACGCACAGGTGCAAGGAAATGGGAGGAGGCACGGTGAGAAACAGGGAGAGACCACAGGAAGATAGAGGGCAACAACTTCCACAAGGTACTTGTATGGGTATAATTGTTTGTATTTTGTGCAGAGGGGGTAATTTCAGATAAAATACAATTCTCCACCCTCTACGAAACAATTCCACTTTGTTCAGTAAGCCAGAAAGTCTTGGTCCCATGTGGACTGAATTTAATGCAAATAAGGTCCTTAATACACAAGTAAAGAATAAAGTTACTTATTCTCTACTGTAAGAAGTGCCACATTGCCCACTATTTGGGTCCTGTGCCCAGATTGTGACCATGCATGGCAGAGGTGAGATTCCCCCAACTCCAATTTGCTACACTCTCCAAGAGAGATAATTGTGATCAGAGGTGGAACTAGGGGAGGGTGTGAGCAGGGTCACTGCCCAGGGAGTAACCTGACTGGGGGCACGGAAATCTCATTTAGTGCATATGTTGCGGCACTGCATTGATTGACCGGTCAATCTGCACTGCTGCCTGTCACAGTGACATCCTGATCGGGCACTGTGATCAGCTATAGCACTGACCCAGGTGAGATAGTTCAGCACTTTACAAGGAGGGAACAGATGTTGTGGGTGACAGATGCTGGAGGTAGGCCAAGACTGTTGGCCAGAGTAACGTGGAGACTTACTGCACTCTGCATGCCCATCCTCTCCCTGACATCAGGGGAAGGAAGTGGCCCTGGGGTGTGTGTAGGTATGCCAGATGTCAGTGTATGCATAAGTAAGTATGCCTGTGTAGTGGGAGGTGTAGGGGCGTTAAGCTGGAGGACTTAAAACAGGCACAAAAGCACATAGATACCTCTGATTATACCGCACCAAATGCTGATAATATCATGCTGTAGCTGCACTTTACAGAAGATGATGCAGATGTCATCATTGGTTGGTGGGTTCATTAAATCAATCCATCATATCATAACCACACTGTGCATATGATGTACTGAATCAGTAACACCAGGAAGACATCTCCATGTTAGGAGTAGAGTTGAAGTTAACAGAATATGTCCAGCACTGTGGTGTGTAGCCCATAAATAATAATTGTGCACATTACCAGAACAACATACTGTCAACTGCAAGATCATTTTGCTGCTTGTAGCGTATGCTCATCCTGTACAGTGTTGTAGTAGATCCGTCTCTTCAGTGTTCACTGCAACAAAAGTAAGACATTGCATTAATATTACAGATGTTTGGGGGCTGAAATCTCACTTCGCTGCGGACAATTTCCCTTTGCATAAGATTCTTGTGATTATGTCAATGATGATCAATAACTGCATCATAACACAGCCGCTCTATACAGAAGATGTACTTGCTCTCATTGGTCATTGAGGTAATACGTCACACAATGTACAGATATAGCAAGGATTATTTCTCCCACTTGTGCATTATGGCATTATGATGGGAAATGTTGTGAGATTCTGCATTATCAGCATCACTGAATCTTTTGGAAATTAAGTGATATTCTATGTTTTAATGCAATATTATGGGTGATCAGCCGGTAAAATAATAATAGCTTGCTGTATCTGTAGCCATGCTCTACCCATGATGTGCTGAACCAATGACTGCAGAGAGATTCAGAGTGCTAAACATGACTGGAACGCATCTCTGAATAATGGGCAGCAAAGCAGTGCAGAATAGGAGGTGAAAGTATTTAAAATGGAAGATCCTTAGCAGCTGTGTGGAGAGTAGACAGTACAGACTGACCAAGTAAATGGTAAAAGGAGTAACTTCAACATTACTTGGCTTTGTTCTCCACATTGAAGCTTTCCTCCTCTTTAAATCACTAATACTGATGCCATGTGTAACCTGTACTGAGAGTTATATAATCTACTGGCCTAGATGAAACCATATGATGCAAACAGGATCCATCCCACTCCAGATTCATAGAATTGAACCACCTCAACCTTTCATAACAATCACATAGAACTGCAGCTGTGCGCTACTGCACATGTTCTTGTTATGAATGGTAGTAGATGTGGTCCTTGGGTCTTTACTTCATACTGTAGCCACCCTCTACTCATGATGTATTGAATCAACGAAAACTTGCATGGTTCAGATCACAGGAAGGGGTAGAGTAGAGATGAAAATATTCAATGTGAAACCCGTAGCAGCCGGATTGTGTGGAGTCAATAAAACGACAAATACTAAATGGTAAATGAGAAATATACACATTGCTTATCTGTCTCTGTGTAGTAATTTTCCTTCTCTTCAACTGTCCTTCAAATTTTCTCTTTTGCAAGAAAAGGAACACATGGCTTCAATATTCACTTCTGTTCTGCAGTCATCCCTCCTGAAATAAAAGTTAAGCATTGCATTGTTATTATGATAATACATACAATAAACCTTGCTCCAAACCATTTGATGCAAAGCAAATCCACCTCCCACCCACAGCTGTGCTCCTTCTAGAGCATGCATGTCAAACTCCAGTCCTCGAGGGTCCCAAACAGGCCAGGTTTTCAGTAGGGATATCCTGAAAACCTGGCCTGTTTGCTGCCCTCGAGGACTGGAGTTTGACATCCTTGTTCTTGAGCTTCTACCACGCAAGTCATCCATGTGAGTGACACTGTACTGCAGTCCTGGTCTGCACACAATCTACTGAATCAATGACATCACACTGTAAAGGCAATCTACAAGATGTATTAGTTGTCCACACTTCCGAAATGTTACTTTTATGTCCAAATCACTTATTCCCATGACCTGATATTTGTATTTGTTATTTATAGGATTGTCACAAAGAGTTGATGAGGTCACCAAATGATAGTATGTAGAGAGAAAGAGAGATCTCAGAACAGAGCCCTGATGTATACCCACAGACAGATCAATAGAAGACGAAGACATGTTAGCAACAGAGATGGAGAATGTGTGACAGGAAAGTTATGATGAAAACCAGGATAGAACTGTGTTACGGATACCAAGAGAGAGTTTAGAATATGAAGGAGGAGAGTGATTGAGAGCATCAAACGCAGCAGATAGATCAAGTAGGATTAGTAGGGAAAAGTGACCTTGGGAATTTGCTTTAAGCACAGTCTGTAGAACGAGCTGTACGAAAGGCAGGTTGTAAAGGATCCAGGAGGGAATGTGATTTAAGAATGTTGACATTCTAGCAATTAGGAGACAAACAGCAGGAGGGATACAGGGCGGTAGTTAGTATAGGGTTAGTATAGGGTGTAGGTTGTTTCTGAGAAAAGGGTGACCACTACAGGCTTAAAGTAAGAGGGTAAAGAGCCAGAGAATAGGGAGGAATTGAAGATGTGGGTGAGAGTGGGGACTAAGAGATGCAGTAAGGTGTGAGGGGATACGATCTAGAGGGCATGTGGTAGAGGGAGAAGAGAAGATGATTAGCTTCCAGCTCTGTAAGAGAAGAAAAGGAGTCAAATGCAGAAGGAGAATTAGGTAGAAGGAGAGAAGGGGGAAGGGACAGAAGGAATCTCCTTGTGGGTGGCATCCACCTTGCCTCTGAAGTAGTCAAATGCTTGAGGAGAAGTGAAGGAAGGATGGCAAGTGTGAGAAGAAGGTTAGTGGAGGGAGTCAAATACAGGGGAAAAAAGACAGCGTAAATTAAATTTGTGTGTTGATGAATATGGAAAAAAAAGTAGTGTGGTTTGGCCCCAGAGAGCAGCTTTATACAGGACTGGAGACATTTTTACTGTAGAAAAATCAAACATCAAGTGTGAGATTTCCTTCATAGGCATTAAGAACAGCGAGTGGAAGTGTGATGAACATGTTTGGGAATTTAGCCAAGGGTGTGGGTTAGAGGGACGAGTGTGTCAGAGCTTGAAGGGGCATATAGAGGATAGCATTGTAAGAGTTAATAAGATTGTCAGTTTAAGCAGAAAGAGAGAGAGAGAGCAGAGAGGTTAGAGTAGATGTCAGAGGAGAGTTTAATTAAGCAGAGGAAAATCAGTGGGACAGGTAAGATGGGGTGAGGGGAATGACTGATTGTGAATGATGAGAGCAGAAGAGGTCATGTACAACTAGACCCTTGTTAGTAAGAGTGGACATTCCAGAGGGCACAGGAGAAGGGAAGAGAAAAGTAAGGAAAGGAATGTGGATTACATTAGATAGGTTAACACTCTTAGCAGGGAGGCAGAGGCAGGGAGGCCCGATGTGTATATGAGCAGGTTCAAGATTATAAGAGATATCCCACACATCAGCAAACATAGAAGGAGACACAGAGATAGGTGTAGAGAGAGACAGAGATAGCTCTATGTAGAGAGAGAGGGACGTAGAGAGAATGAGACAGATAGGCGCAGAGAGAGGGGGCGCAGAGAGAGGAGGCGCCAAAAGAGGGGGCGCAGAGAGAGGGGGCACAGAGAATAGGATATTAAAGAGTGCTTTTCATTGAGCAGTGCAGAAATAGCTGCAATAGAGGTCTGTACAAATGGTGCAGTGTGTAGACACATGCAAAGGTAGGGGAAGGAAAGAGAACATGTGGATAAAAGCAGGAGTGTGGAAGTTAGAGAAATTAGAAAAGTTTAACAGAGGAGTGAGGAAACAGCAAGCAGAGAGAACAAGAGAGAGGTTACATTGGGATGACGTTCTGTGGTAGAGAGAAAATGCTAGGAGAGAGCTTTCAAATATTAGAGGACATGACTTGAGGGAGCAAATGTATAAATCAAAACCTGAGGGGGAGGTATAGCACGAAAGCTTGCACAGCAGATTATAGTCTTAAAGTTGCGTGTACCTGTCAGGGCATTCAAGAAGGTAAATTCTCACAAGTGCAGAGTTCATGATGAAATGCTGAATCCAGTTCCCCTCCAATTTAATTTTAATATAACTTATCCATTCTTCATTACTGCAAAAAGCAAACAAAACAAAACCACATTGCATTACTATTTTCAAAATGGATTGAATGGCATATTCAACAGTGACTGTGTGATGCCAATATTCCCCACTCACTCGTAGTGAAGCACTTATTGTACTAGTGTTGAAAGTAGGCCGGTAGAGTCAGGTACGCAGTACTGATAAAACAATAAGTGCGCGTCGTAAGTACCAGCTCCGCAACAGTGCGGGCATCACATTAGTGACGTGGATGAACATATATGGATAAGCCCATATTAAGGCATCACGTGACCAGAGCCGTCACTGACTGGGTATACGTAAAGACGCAGGGAGATGCAAGGAAAGGGAGGGAGAGAGACAGGGAGAAGATGGGAAACGGAGGGAGGCACGGATGGAGAGAGGGAGTTCTTCCGAGCTTCTGCTGGCCTCTCTCTTTCACTGGTGCATGCCGGGAGCTGGTCCCAACATCCACAAAGTGTGTGTGTATTATTGGTTGTATTTTATGGGGGTAGGAGGGTAGTGTGTATATTGTGTGTGTGGGAGTATTATATTGTGTGTAGAGGTGCAGAGGAGAGTACTAGATTGTGTATCTTGTGTAAGGGTGTTGTGTATATTGTGTTTGGAGCTATAATATTATTGGAGAGATTAGTATTGAGGAGGTATTATAGTGTGTATTGTGGGGAGTATTAGTGTGTGTATTGTTTGTGGGTGACAGATGCTGGGGTATGCAGCAATCCCTGCACTGAGGTCCGAGGCGGCTCTGCATCGCTCGCACGCACTGTGGATGACCAAGCATGTGCCCATGATAATCATGGCCTTAGAGGGATGAGTGTGTCAGAGCCTAGAAGGGGCATATAAATATATAATGGAGGAGGGAGGAGGGAGGAGGAGGGAGGAGGAGGAGATGATAGCATTGTAAAAGTTAACAAGATAGTTAGTTTAAGCAGAAAGTGAGGAGAGGTTAGAGATAAGGGTAGATGTCAGAGGAGAGAGTTCAATTAAGCTGAGGTATCTAGTAGGACAGGGGTGAGGGGAATGAGAAGTGGTGGATGATGAGAGCAGAAGAGGTCATGTACAAATAGACCTTGTTAGTCAGAGAGCAGACATTCCAGAGGGCACGTGAGAAGTGAAGAGTAAAGTGAGACATGGAATGTGGATTACATTAGATGGGTTAATACGCTTAGCAGGGAGGTGGAGAGAGAGAGGCAAGAGGCAGAGAGTGGTGTAGGGGTTGAGGAAGAGATGTTGCAAGTACCTTATCAGAACATTAAAGAACATCAATTCACACTGGTGCAGAGTTGATGATGATTCCAGTTCACCTCCAATTCAATTTTAACAGAACTTTTTCATTCTTCATTACTGCAAAAAAAAAAAAGTATAAAACATTGCATTACTATTTTCAAAATGGATTGAATTCCCCCAACAATAACTATGTGTTACCAATATATCCCTCTCAGTCCCACTGCAGCACATACTGTACCAGTGTGAAAGTAGGAAGGTACACAGTAACGGTAAAACAATACGTGCCGGTACTATGCACCATATGAATTATAAGGGGATGTAAATCTCCCAGTCTCTCTCCATATCCGCAACAGAGTGGGCTCCGGTCAGTGGCATGGATGCCCATGTATGGATATGCTCATATTTGGGCATCCCATGTCACTGACCGGAGCCGGCTCTGAGTATAGGGATATATGCGGAGACGCAGAGGTGCAAGGAAATGGGAGGAGGCACGGTGAGAAACAGGGAGAGACCACAGGAAGATAGAGGGCAACAACTTCCACAAGGTACATGTATGTGTATAATTGTTTGTATTTTGTGCAGAGGGGGTAATTTCAGATAAAATACAATTCTCCACCCTCTACGAAATAATTCCACTTTGTTCAGTAAGCCAGAAAGTCTTGGTCCCATGGGTACTGAATTTTAATGCAAATAAGGTCCTTAATACACAAGTAAAGAATATAGTTACTTATTCTCTACTGTAAGAAGTGCCACATTGCCCACTATTTGGGTCCTGTGCCCAGATTGTGACCATGCATGGCAGAGGTGAGATTCCACCAACACCAATTTGCTACACTCTCCAAGAGAGATAATTGTGGTCAGAGGTGGAACTAGGGAAGGGGGTGAGCAGGGTCACTGCCCAGGGAGTAACCTGACAGGGGGCACGGAAATCTCATTTAGTGCATATGGTGCGGCACTGCATTGATTGACCGGTCAATCTGCACTGCTGCCTGTCACAGTGACATCATGATCGGGCACTGTGATCAGCTATAGCACTGACCCAGGTGAGATAGTTCAGCACTTTACAAGGAGGGAACAGATGTTGTGGATGACAGATGCTGGGGGTAGGCCAAGACTGTTGGCCAGAGTAACGTGGAGACTTACTGCACTCTGCATGCCCATCCTCTCCCTGACATCAGGGGAAGGAAGTGGCCCTGGGGTGTGTGTAGGTATGCCAGATGTCAGTGTATGCATAAGTAAGTATGTCTGTGTAGTGGGAGGTGTAGGGGCGTTAAGCTGGAGGACTTAAAACAGGCACACATCTCACTTCGCTGCGGACAATTTCCCTTTGCATAAGATTCTTGTGATTATGTCAATGATGATCAATAACTGCATCATAACACAGCCGCTCTATACAGAAGATGTACTTGCTATCAATGGTCATGGAGGTAATACGTCACACAATGTACAGATATAGCAAGGATTATTTCTTCCTCTGGTGCATTATGGCATTATGATGGGAAATGTTGTGAGATTCTGCATTATCAGCATCACTGAATCTTTTGGAAATTAAGTGATATTCTATGTTTTAATGCAATATTATGGGTGATCAGCCGGTAAAATAATAATAGCTTGCTGTATCTGTAGCCATGCTCTACCCATGATGTGCTGAATCAATGACTGCAGAGAGATTCAGAGTGGTAAACATGACTGGAACGCATTTCTAAATAATGGGCAGCAAAGCAGTGCAGAATAGGAGGTGAAAGTATTTAAAATGGAAGACCCTTAGCAGCTGTGTGGGGAGTAGACAGTACAGACTGACCAAGTAAATGGTAAAAGGAGTAACTTCAACATTACTTGGCTTTGTACTCCACATTGAAGCTTTCCTCCTCTTTACATCACTAATACTGATGCCATGTGTAACCTGTACTGAGAGTTATATAATCTACTGGCCTAGATGAAACCATGTGATGCAAACAGGATCCATCCCACTCCAGATTCATAGAATTGAACCACCTCAACCTTTCATAACAATCACATAGAACTGCAGCTGTGCGCTACTGCACATGTTCTTGTTATGAATGGTAGTAGATGTGGTCCTTGGGTCTTTACTTCATACTGTAGCCACACTCTACTCATGATGTATTGAATCAATGAAAACTTGCATGGTTCAGATCACAGGAAGGGGTAGAGTAGAGATGAAAATGTTCAATGTGAAACCCGTAGCAGCTGGATTGTGTGGAGTCAATAAAACGACAAATACTAAATGGTAAATGAGAAATATACACATTGCTTATCTGTCTCTGTGTAGTAATTTTCATTCTGTTCAACTGTCCTTCAAATTTTCTCTTTTGCAAGAAAAGGAACACATGGCTTCAATATTCACTTCTGTTCTGCAGTCATCCCTCCTGAAATAAAAGTTAAGCATTGCATTGTTATTATGATAATACATACAATAAACCTTGCTCCAAACCATTTGATGCAAAGCAAATCCACCTCCCACCCACAGCTGTGCTCCGTCTAGAGCATGCATGTCAAACTCCAGTCCTCGAGGGTCCCAAACAGGCCAGGTTTTCAGTAGGGATATCCTGAAAACCTGGCCTGTTTGCTGCCCTCGAGGACTGGAGTTTGACATCCTTGTTCTTGAGCTTCTACCACGCAAGTCATCCATGTGAGTGACACTGTACTGCAGTCCTGGTCTGCACACAATCTACTGAATCAATGACATCACACTGTAAAGGCAATCTACAAGATGTATTAGTTGTCCACACTTCCGAAATGTTACTTTTATGTCCAAATCACTTATTCCCATGACCTGATATTTGTATTTGTTATTTATAGGATTTTCACATGTATTACTACTGTGAAACGCTATATACATTAATAGTGCTATATAAATAAATACATACACATTTATATATAATAATAATAACAGCATGTTCTTTTAAAGCGCTGCTAGTTTTACGTAGCGCTATACAGAGACATTTTGCAGACACAAGTCCCTGCCCCATAGAGCTTACAATCTATGACATTGGTGCCTGAGGCACAGAGGATATGAAGTGACTTGCCCAAGGTCACACACACACAAATATATATACATAAATATATACATATATACACACACACACACACACACACACACACACACACATATATATGAAAACTAACACAGAAAAAAAGAATCCCCTGAATAGCACTCTAACATACACAAATTGTATCAATAAAGGTTTATTAATCACATACACATAAATGGTTAAAATGAGGAGCAGTGGTGACCTACAAAGCTGTTATAAACTGAACCTTAAGGTGTGGGGAAAAATGCTACACTGCAGTAATAAGTACAAAGTGTGTAAATAAAGTGTAGAGGCAAGAAATATATGGAAATGAGAACACTCAGACCGGCCGGTCAAGTACTACCTAAGTTGAAGCCCCCTGTGTGAAGTGCTTGTATGAAACTAGTGTATAACTAACAAGCAAGGAAATGAATAAGTTAATTATATAAGTTAGTAATATGATCCAAGCCTATAGATATGAAACACACAGATGAGCAAAAAATTGGCAGATATAACTAACAAGCCAAAATAGGTAGCAAAAGTACTTAGACCAGTCCTGAGTGTACAGCAAAGTGTCCAGCAGAGTGATAGCATATATCCACAGCTTAACTGCTCGTAGGTTCAGGGAGAGTGAGTCTCAGCACATGCTCCCAGGGTTGCTTGGAGCACAGACTGCAAGATTCAGCGGAGAGAAGGAGAAACAGCTGAGATCACCACCACATCCTAGATGAGACAGACAAGTCCTGACATGCATGTTTCACCACTTGCTTGTCCGGGGGCTTAACATATAGACAGTTGATAGATGTATTTGAAGTTGCATATTCTGTGCCGTGGATTAATCAGTATACTGAAAGCAACTGAAGATGGTACAGTAGCTGTGATAGGTTGGCCTCATAGCTCCTCCTTCAATGGAGGAATCGGCTCACAGAGCACTTAAATCTCTAAATGCCCAAAGAAAAAAATAAGCATGCAGTACTTAAAGTGAAAGTAAAATGAGAAATGAAATAAACACACACATTGAAAAATCACTCACCCGACTGAGAGCGCCTTCTACAGAGCGCTGTACCACTGCTCAGCTAGCAGCTAAAACTGTCTCATTTTCCCACCATTGAAGTTTACACATGTCCACGCCCCACTCTAACAAGACGCTGTGTACGGAAGCTCGCAGGAGACAAACTAGTGAGAGAAGGTGTAGCTGCTAGCCACACTCCACGAGGTGCATTGTGGGAAATGTAGTTCTTTGCCTGCTAGCTTCTCTGACTGGTTACTGATCAGGTGATGTCACTAGGGGCGGGATTAGTGTGTTGCAATGTAACGGCCCGGCTGTATGATTGTCACAGAAGGGGGGAGCCTGAGAATGTCACGGATTTAATTACACATGTAATGATGTAATAACACAGCCATGAACTAAGCCAGTATACATATGGTCATGTGATATTTATAATGCATTTATTAACATTATTGTGTGGATTTGGGCTGAATTAAACTTGTATGGGATTGTCACTTTAATATCACAGTACCACTACTGTTTTAACACTTATAATGACCTCCTGATTACAGATTATTAGGGACAGACTTAAAAAGGCCTGTGTAAATATTTATTATAGAGTGGCCTCTTTACTTTATAATATCAGGGAGTATCAGACAGGCCTGTGTTTATTTTTAATATACATTAGGGTGACCTGACTCCAGATTATTGGCCTTTCCCTCTGACAAATGCATATTTTCCTATACTGTGTTAATTTTGTTAGAACAAAATAAATATTCATGCGCTAAATGACAGTACCAGTGTGAGTCCCAATAAGAAGTAGTGAGGTAAAAAACCATGGTACCAGCAACATATGTAACTGATGGGGAGGGTGCTAAAATATATGGAGTGTGGCGTCCTGATTGCTAAATGAGGTGTATTATATCATAAGTGCATATAACAATATCCCTCATAGCAATCTATTAAGAACCAACAAGAACTAGGTAGCACAATAATCAGTGCTGCAGTTATAGCCTAATAATAAGTATATATATATATATATATATATATATATATATATATATACTGCTGCGGCCAAGTTTATTCGAGCATTTGCCCGTTCTTGGCCGCAGCAGTAGCCTGGCGCGCGCCCGAGAGTGACGGGCGCGCGCCGAAGCAGCGGAAGAGCGCCCTCCGATCGGGGCGCTCTCCCTACCGCTGCCGGGTCCGCCGGGTCCCCCGGAACCCCCTGCCGCTGTCCCGCGATCGCGGGACACCAGGGCTCCCTCGGGGAGCCCCTGGACGCGCGTGCAGGGGGCGCACGCTCCCGAAGACGCGTGACCGCGCGTCTATGACGCGCGGCACGCCGAGGGGCGGCCACTAGCAAGCCGGGAAATCTCCCGGCTTGCGGTACCGGCCACACTCGAATAAAGTGTGTCGGTACTATATATATATAATATATATATGTAACCCATATTCCCCCACCCAATCGCAGATAGGGTGCATGTGAGGGGAGCTATATGTATTACCAGTGTGGTGCTTTACCTGTGAGGCTCACAGGAGGCCTGAGCCTCCGCCAATGAGAGCCTGGGGTGTATCCTCCTGAACAATACTATATGGTGCAGCGCCTCCACCTGTGATGGCTCCAAGCAGAGCGGGAGTTGTTCCTCACAGGACAATAATATAATATCACGCACACAGCATATAAAAGAACAGTGACTTTTCTAACAGTAACATAACTATGCATGTCATACATTAAGTGTCTCTCTTCTAGGAGACACAGTAACTCACGTGTCTCGCAGGATGCAACCCCTCACCGTGTACCCACACCATGTCCAACTCCCCACACCACAACCCCACCCCCAAAATAAGGTATGTGTGTGTGTGACTGCACAGCCACTATGTACTGATTTATAGTTGGTGCACTTATGGATGTTACCTGCCGAGCGCTCCAGCGCTAGGACCTGCAAACAGACTTCGCAAAGGATCCGACGGTGAAGATACGTCAGGGTTACCTTCCAGGGCGATCCCACCCGGTTGGTTGCTGCTGTGCTTGAAGAGGTCTGATCCTAAACCTCTGTAATGGTGCTGCGACAGTCTCTGCTTCCTTCACTTCTCTCTCTCTCTAAAGTGACAGGTTCCTGTACTAGGGCCTGTCCCTGTGACCACCCACCCTCACTAGTGGGAAGTCAGGGCCTCAACTCTAGCCTGGGGATTTCTGGCCTAGGGCAGAATCTCGCAGCTCTCTGCCCACCTTCTTTCCCCCTTTGTCCCCTAAGTCTCACTCACTCACGTGCTTCCCAGTCTGCTTCCTGACTGCACAAAACAATGTATCAAATTCCCTGCTGCAGAGAATCTGCAAGTCTCAGTGGCTGGTTGGTTGCAGGTGACAGGGAACATAGGGCATTCACCAGAGGCTGCTGGGGGATGTAGTCCACTCAGAACCTCTTTCCTATGGGGACTGTGTGCGCGGTCTCTACTGCACCTGTGCAAAGCTGTAGTGGCCACCGCTACACATAACTGCACCTGCGCAACCTACCAGATCTCCTGTACACTTGTAATGGCCACCACTACCCTTGCCAACCTCTGCGTATTGCGCGAACCTCGCACCAAACACAACATGGCCGCTGTGGCTATCTGCGCATGCTCGAGCATCAGGGCCCCCGACGGCGCCGGCACAGATAGCAGCGCCAACTGGGAAAAGTCGCCATCCCCTTCCCCCACTGCCACAGGGGTAAGGCAAGGGGCAAAGGAACATCAGGGAAGCCGGGAGTGGCCCCCTTACATATATATATATATATATTGTGGTTGACAAATCACCCAAAAATCTACTCGCTGAACAAAAAAATCTACTCATCACCTAGCCCCGCCCCAGGCCCGCTTTAAAAAAAATTGAATAAATTCCTAGTAAGAACAACATTCGTTTTTGACATGTTTATTTATTGTATTACATTATACTACAATTAGTCCTTGTTAAGAGTGTGTGTGTGACACAGAGAGAGTGTGCGTGTGTGTGTGACACAGAGAGTGTGTGAGACACAGAGAGTGTGTGAGACACAGAGAGTGTGTGAGACACAGAGAGTGTGTGAGATAGGGTGAGGCAGAGGGTGACAGGGTGAGGCAGAGGGTGACAGGGTGAGACAGAGAATGACAGGGTGATACCGAGAGATACAGAGGTTGACAGGGAGAAAATGGGTGACATGGTGTGACACAGGGTGACAGGGTGAGACAGAGGGTGACAGGGTGAGACAGAGGGTGACAGGGGGAAACAGAGGGTGACAGAAAGTGAGACAGAGGGTGACAGAAAGTGAGACAGAGGGCGACAGAAAGTGAGACAGAGGGAAACAGGGTGGGTGACACACACACACACACACACACACACACACACACACACACACACACACACACACACACACACACACACACACACACACACACACACACACACACACACACACACACACACACTCTCCCTCTTACACACACACTCTCTCTCTCCCTCTCACACACACACACACACAGACAGACAGACATCAAACCCCTCCCCTCTGCGAGAGCGAGGGTCCGCCCTCACAAATTCCTCTATGCCTCTTATCAGCGGTGCAGACAGGAGATGAAATACAGCAGTGACCGCACGACCCTTCTTTTGGCGATGTTACATATATATACTGATAATAGTAAAAAGCAGAACAAATAATATAAAAAGGCAATTGCTTGCTTGGGAAGTAGCTTCTGCTGGGCCCAATTTGAGGAATCCCTTGTCAGTAGGGCCGCCAGCAGAAATCTTGGGGCCCAGGACAAATGCAAGGATCAGGCCCCCCTCCCTACCCCATAGCACACCTACCATGACATTTTTTTTAGGGCACAACTTTTACTCAAATGGTAGTGTTGCAAGGCCTATTTCACACCTCGCAAACCCCCCCATTTTACACTTTTTTATATTTTTATATATATATAAAAAGAGAGAGAGAGAGAGAGAGACAATCAAGTGGTTTCTTCTTCTCTTAGCCAAAGACGTACTACTCTATGTTCCTTTTCTCATTCTCCTATTTTTGTACCTTGGTATAATTGTATATACATACTTCACAGCATATGTTCCACCAAAGTAACTACGTCAGCGATGACAGCGACCAACAGTGGCACTACTGTGTTTAGGGTTCTACAGTGCACAGCCACCCTACACTACCCATCTGGTATTTCCACAGCCCAGATAGTTGAACAAACTGGCTGCGGTCCATATTACCTCTGACTCCAGCAATGCTTGGACAGTTTCCCCTATCTCTTTCTGCTCAATTTATTGGATACATAGCTTTGGATATATTTCAGCATTCTATGACACTCAGGATAGCGCTCATGATGTCATCAACAACCAGGGGACTCCCAATAGTTGCTATTATGTGATCAATTTTTACTGCACGCAGTCCTGAGTATACTATCAGCTTTGCCACAGTTGAGAGTCTGGCACATTTCTCTGCTGTACAAATGTGTCAGAGAACACATCCAGGCATTCAGTATACATCCCAGTTAGGCAGCGCTTATAGTAAGTGCGACGCGACGGGAGTAATGCTGGCGACTCAAAATTTGGAGCTGGGGAAATCAGATTTTTCAGAGGCTGTCGCCACATGTGACAGCCTCTGAACCAATCAATGCCCATGTCGCCAGCGACATCCCCGAAAGTTAAATTATAACTTTCGCAGGTGACGTCACCCGTCACTTCGCCAGTAGCGTTGCTGGCACTATAAGCATGACCTAGGGGAGGGCCCAGGAGACTCCCATACAACTCTGGAGAGTTTCTCTTAATTAAGGTAACTTTCCACTATGTGTCCTGTTCACAGCAATGCAGTACTAACTACATTTAAGCATGTCTGTAAGATACAAAAGTTAACCCATCATGCACCTTGGCCTAGGGAGGATTTGTTCCTATAAAGTACACCCAGTTTGGCAATGATTTTGGATGTCAGATTATCAATATGCAACTCAAATTTTAAATGGGAGTGAAACCAAATGCCAAGATATTTAAAATTAGTGACACTTTAGTTGGCTTCAATTAATTACTGCATTTATAAAATTCTGCAGAGCATCTAGTAACCTTGTAATATTAAAAGATGGCAGCCTTGGTATGTTATGCCTCTTTTTTCCTGTACACCGCAAAGGATTTTGTGGCCTATTCTAGTAACTCTGAAGTGAGGCAAACCACTTCTAAATAGCTCTCTTTATGTGAATTGGCCTACTTTGCTATGCTGTAAGCCAGGCCTGCACAGTTCCAGTCCTCGAGAGCCGCAAACAGGCCAGGTTTTCAGGATACCCTAACCCTAACTTCTTTCACTGCAGCCATTGTAATCAGACACTGCTAATGGAGGGTATGATACATTCTCTACCACTGAAAGAATATACATCTCAGTGGTAGACGGCTGATAAGAAGCTGTTTCAGTCTGGTTCTGCCAATTCGATCGGTTTAAAAAATCCTCCATTTTCAGGTCTATGTATGTTGATCTGATTTCTTAGGCTTTCAAGACGTTATAGCAGCCCTGTTTTTAGTGCTCATTCTCTCCCCCTTTATCTCTCAACTTTTCTCTCTCCCTTTATCACTCACTCCCCCTTTATCTCCTTCTATATGACCCTTGCCTCACTTCCCCTGACTCAAACTAATCAATCTTTAATCACCTCTCTCTACCTCTTCTCCCTCTCCCACTCCCTTCTCGCTCCCTTCTCTCTCACTCTCCCTTCTCTCCATTTTTTCACTCGGACTCCCACTGGTATTAGTATCTCAGATTTATTTTGATTTTTGGTGTGCAACATTTTTCCACATTACATAGCACTTGTGAGCAAGACATCCAGTCCAGCCACGGCTGATGGGACACTGTTCTTTCACTGATCGCTATATCTGAGCTATTGGGAAACAATTTTAAACACTATTACATTCTCTGCTCTTTCTCTCAGCTGCTATCTCGGTCATTGTGCCCAGCATATGGCGTCATCAGGCATATTAATGCTTCCAACATCCCAGGAGAAAATGGTTATATTGTTTTGAACAAGGGGCCTATTTCTGATGACTTATTCCTGCATTAGTAATATGTGTCATATATCTTGGCTCAATCAGAGGCTTGGTTGAAAACTGAGCCCCTGATGGAACCACATGTGCTTAAGGTGGGATATCCTGAAAACCTGACCTGTTGGACAGGCTTGAGTACTGGAGTTGAGAACCCCTGTTCAAACATTTATCTTCCTACCAGTACATAGGTAATTTCAAGAAATTAAACAAAAAAAGGTAGAAAAACTTTAAACAGCAAAATAACCAGACAGTAACTTGTAAACCTTGAGAAATGCATCTTAATAGGGTCATGTCACACTGAAAATATAGTATTCCCAGGTTTAACCCTTGCATTCATCAGCCAGATATGTTGAGTCTTTAAGTTGCATTCATTGTTTTGAAATAGACTTGGTATTTTATGTCTCTTTTTTCCTGTACACCGTAAAGGATTTTGCGGCCTAGTCTAGAAACTCTGAAGTGAGACAAATCACTTCGAAAGAGCACTCTACAGTAGATGCGAATTGGCATGGTTTGCTATGCTGCAAGCCCTTCTCGCATGTCCAATCTGTATCTAAAAAGGCTTTGTACGAAGCTGTTTTAGTCTGGTTCTGCCAATTCGATCGGTTTTAAAAAATCCTTCATTTTCAGTGTATGTTGATCTGATTTCTTAGGCTTTAAAAACATTAAAGCAGTCCTGTTTTAAGAGCTCATTCTCTCCCCCTTTCTCTCTCCCTTTATCACTCACTCCCCCTTTATCTCTCTCGATATGACCCTTGCCTTACTTCCCCGACTAAAACTGCCCCCGCTTTAAACACCACTCTTTACCTCTGCTCTCTCTCCCTCTCCCTTCTCTCTCCCTCTCCCTTCTCTCTCATTTTCCCTTCTATCTCACATTCCCTTCTCTCTCACTTTCCCTTCTCTCCATTTTTTCACCCTGACTCCCACTCTATTTCTTTCACTCAACCCGTCTCTTGCTCTCACACATACTCCCAAAGAGTAACCCTAGAAAATACAAGAGATATCTAGAAATCTAATTGCAAGGTAATAAGTCACATTAAGTGAAATGCACAATGGAATAGTCCCCCCCTTTTTTAAAAAAAACGGTAGATTCCTTACATTTTAGCTATTTGCACTTCTATATTTGTAACACTGGTAATTGCTATAATAACACTGTTACTTTTTTTTAGTTTGTACATGCACACACACACAATTAAATGACCTACTGTATCTCAGTACCTCAGATAGACACAGACACACACACACGCCTATGCAGTAAGCGTTCATAAGCCACTTATCAAGCACTTAATGCCTACTGCTATTCAGTAAGCAGTGATAGTGGGTGATAAGGCGGGAAGGTTGGAAGAGATCACGTGCCACTACATGGGTATTCTGAAGTATACACAGCGTGAAGTGTTCGAATAAAGGCCGCTGCTGCTGCAGCTGTACATTCATATGTGCAATAATGAAAGAAAAATCAATGGCGTCTATCCTCATACAATGAGTTTTGGATTCAAATAAGGCATTTCATAGCACAAGGAGAAAAACATATTAGTTAGTAATTTTGCATTTAAAATGGGAAATGCTCAATAATATAATAATATAATTTATAATAATATAATATAGGTCCCTGCCCCATGGAGCTTACAATCTATGTTTTTGGTGCCTGAGGCACAGGGAGATAAAGTGACTTGCCCAAGGTCACAAGGATCTGACACCAGGAATTGAACCAGGCCCCAGGCTTCAAACTCTCAGTGCCACTCAGTGTCTTTTACTCACTGAGCCACTCCCTCTCCACAAGAGTGCAAGAGTGCAAGAGTGCAAGAGTGCAAGAGTGCAAGAGTGCAAGAGTGCAAGAGAGCAAGAAAGAAAGAAAGCAACTGTCTATACTTCCTAATGTGTGGATTCAGAACCACAAACATGAAAAAATATATAATTAAGCAATAATTAAGAGCGGAGAGAAAAATACTAAAATAATTCAGTCAATTCATAGTGAATTAAAAGAAATTAGAGAATTAGTACATGTAAAATATTTTTATTTGTTAAGAATAGATTGATTTAAGATGACACACACACATACACACACACACACACACAATTAAATGACATATCCCTGGACCTCAGACACACACACTGACATTACAATAAGCAGAATAGATACATTTAGTTTTTGTTACAATTTGTCTCACTCCCAGTTGTAAGACATCAATCATTGTAAACTCTTGAACTCCAGGATGAGTTTGCAGCAAAGCTTCATGGGCACTGTAGTTTTTTTGTCTGCTACAAATTCTCTAATTGGTCACTGATCATGTGATGTCAGATGGGCCTGGGCTTTAATTCAAAGTGTTTAACCGAGTGGTGTGTGTCTCAAATACAGTAAGTTGCTTTATTTTTTTATCTCTGGGAATCTTCTGTGATTAAAGAGGGTCTGTTACTGAAAAAGCACAAAGCTGCTGATTACTTTCTGTTTAATAGAGAAATATTCATAAGGTATCAGTGTTTATTTGAGATGTGTCTGTACCTGAAAGGCTCAACCACCCCTGTTTGTGGGGCTCTTGTGTATGAAATAGCCCAGAGCAACTACCCCTAGAGATAATATACACACATACACACCCACATACTGTAATGTGTGTGTGTGTGTGTGTGTGTGTGTGTGTGTGTGTGTGTGTGTGTGTGTGTGTGTGTGTGTGTGTATATATATCCACTTTTTATTGTCTCTATAAGAGTTCTGATAAAGATTGTAAATACTGTAAATGTTTATCAGTTGATCAAAAAAGATTTGATCAGAAGAGTTGCCCTGTAAATTATCTATTCAGAGCAGCAATACCAGTATATATGTTAGACAGTGATTGTGGTTTGAATGGTGAATTTTGCAAGTATCTATCTGCGAGTTAATAACATACAAAACATTTACAGACCTGCTGTTATTACTCTGTGAGTTATGATATGATCTCAAACTGTGATTTTTGCCAACATTTGTTTGCTAGCTAGCCACATACAAATCAATTACAGACCTGCTGTTATTACTCTGAGAGTCATGATATGATGATATATGGCAAGAGATCCAAATAATCCTCATCCTATTTACATATCAGCCACAAAAAGGGATTTTTAATAATGTATATGTGTTTTTAATTATCTATGTAGAATTAATAAAATGTTATTATTTTCTGATATCCGCAGTGATTCTGGCCAACCTGACAGATCTGCAGTAATATACTGCAAGACCAATTTGTTTGCTAGCTAGCCACATGCAAATCAATTACAGACCTGCTGTTATTACTCTGAGAGTCATGATATGATGATATATGGCAATAGATTCAAATAATCCTCATCCTATTTACATATCAGCCACAAAAAGGGATTTTTAATAATGTATATGTGTTTTTAATTATCTATGTAGAATTAATAAAATTTTATTATTTTCTGATATCCGCAGTGATTCTGGCCAACCTGACAGATCTGCAGTAATATACTGCAAGACCAATTTGTTTGCTAGCTAGCCACATACAAATCAATTACAGACCTGCTGTTATTACTCTGAGAGTCATGATATGATGATATATGGCAATAGATCCAAATAATCCTCATCCTATTTACATATCAGCCACAAAAAGGGATTTTTAATCATGTATATGTGTTTTTAATTATCTATGTAGAATTAATAACATTTTATTATTTTCTGATATCCGCAGTGATTCTGGCCAACCTGACAGATCTGCAGTAATACTGCACCGACACACTTTATTCGAGCAAATACTCAGTATGTACCTGGCAGATACCTGGAATGCGCCGCTCCTCACCTCTGACAAGCCCCGTTGCGTTTGCCTTCCCAGCCTGGGTTCATGCCTGGCTGACGGGCGGCTGATCTGTTAAATGATAATGATTAGGATTTAATAGGCTGCAATGCTTCGCGTGTCTACCAGATGGCATAAATTCATGAATTGTAATGCAGTATATATATATATACTGTGCAGTATTGCAGCCAGCGGGAATAAAATACTTCAATCCCTGCTTGGAAAATACCTCAATGCACTCGGGCAGAAAACAGTCACAAACCTCAATACACCCGGGTATACCCGAATTCGTGGGACTAGCCGAGCTCGAATAAAGTGTGTCGCCAGTGTATACTGCAAGACCAATTTGTTTGCTATCTAGCCACATACAAATCAATTACAGACCTGCTGTTATTACTCTGAGAGTCATGATATGATGATATATGGCAATAGATCCAAATAATCCTCATCCTATTTACATATCAACCACAAAAAGGGATTTTTAATCATGTATATGTGTTTTTAATTATCTATGTAGAATTAATAAAATTTTATTATTTTCTGATATCCGCAGTGATTCTGGCCAACCTGACAGATCTGCAGTAATATACTGCAAGACCAATTTGTTTGCTAGCTAGCCACATACAAATCAATTACAGACCTGCTGTTATTACTCTGAGAGTCATGATATGATGATATATGGCAATAGATCCAAATAATCCTCATCCTATTTACATATCAGCCACAAAAAGGGATTTTTAATCATGTATATGTGTTTTTAATTATCTATGTAGAATTAATAAAATGTTATTATTTTCTGATATCCGCAGTGATTCTGGCCAACCTGACAGATCTGCAGTAATATACTGCAAGACCAATTTGTTTGCTAGCTAGCCACATGCAAATCAATTACAGACCTGCTGTTATTACTCTGAGAGTCATGATATGATGATATATGGCAATAGATTCAAATAATCCTCATCCTATTTACATATCAGCCACAAAAAGGGATTTTTAATAATGTATATGTGTTTTTAATTATCTATGTAGAATTAATAAAATTTTATTATTTTCTGATATCCG
This sequence comes from Ascaphus truei, assembly GCF_040206685.1. NCBI lineage: Eukaryota > Metazoa > Chordata > Amphibia > Anura > Ascaphidae > Ascaphus > Ascaphus truei. Next base: position 6,757 of record NW_027457244.1, on the reverse strand, counting down.
CAGTGATTCTGGCCAACCTGACAGATCTGCAGTAATATACTGCAAGACCAATTTGTTTGCTAGCTAGCCACATACAGTAGCGACATTGCTTATTGAAGCAAAAGCCGCCGGCTCCATGCGGCTGGGAAGCGGGTAGCCGCGGCGCGTGGCGGCGCACTGTGACGTCACAGTAACATGCGCGCCCGTCTTCCCCGTCTTCCCCAGGCTTCCCCGACACCCCTGGAGATCAAATGAAGGTAAGCGGGGGTGCGGGGAAGCAGAGGGGCAGAGCAGGAGCCGGGTACGGTGTCGGGAAGGGAGGTAAATTGCGCGCGAAGTGGAGGGGGGGTGCGTGGGGGAAACGCGGCGGCGCGCGGTTGTTACTGGCGGCAGCTGGGGTAGATCTCGGCGTGCCGTCGTGATTTAGTGCAATAAACAATGTCGGTGCTGTACAAATCAATTACAGACCTGCTGTTATTACTCTGAGAGTCATGATATGATGATATATGGCAATAGATCCAAATAATCCTCATCCTATTTACATATCAGCCACAAAAAGGGATTTTTAATCATGTATATATGTTTTTAATTATCTATGTAGAATTAATAAAATTTTATTATTTCTGATATCCGCAGTGATTCTGGCCAACCTGACAGATCTGCAGTAATATACTGCAAGACCAATTGTTGTCTACCTTTACCATACGAATGACAATAGAGTGCTGTATATAAGGGGAACTCTTCTGATCAAATCTTTTTTGATCAACACTGATAAACATTATATCTATACCCCTTGAGCACCTGTCGTTTGATCCTATATACCTATTCATAACGGTGATTGCGGTCACATTCACGTACTTTAAATACTGTACATGTTAATTTTTCTTTGGTTTGAAATATGGTATTCATTGGTTTATCATCAACCAGCCCTGTTTGTGGGTGGCTCTTTGCATAGTTCTGTGTATTCTCTGGTGTTTTTTCTGTTAAGTTTGCTGAGTAACCTTGTGATATAAAGAGATGGCAGCCTTAGTTTGTTATGCCTCTTTTTTTCCCTGTAAATCTCATGGCTTTTGCGGCCTATCCTAGCCACTCTGAAGTGAGACAAACCGCTTCTAAAGAGTACTCTAGATGCAAATGTAAATAAAAAGTATAATAGAATTTGAACACATGGCTGCTCAACTCAAGTCCTTAAGCCACGAAACATGTCTGAATTTCAGGATTTTCCAGCTTCAGCACAAGTGGCTCAAACAGAGGCTTGTTTGAAGACAGAGACCCTGATTGAGCCACCTGTGCTGAAGCAGGGACTGATTAAAGCATCTGTGTTGAAGCTTGGATATCCTGAACACCTGACCTCCCTTCTCTCTCTCCCTTTCCCTTCTCTCTCTTTCCATTCTCAACCTCTCCTTCTCTCTCCTCTCTCCCTCTCCCTTCTCTCTCCTCTCTCCTCTCCCTTCTCTCTCCTCTCGCCCTTCTCTCTCCTCTCTCTCTCTCTCGCCCTTCTCTCTCCTCTCTCTCTCTCGCCCTTCTCTCTCCTCTCTCTCTCTCGCCCTTCTCTCTCCTCTCTCTCTCTCGCGCTTCTCTCTCCTCTCTCTCTCTCGCCCTTCTCTCTCCTCTCTCTCTCTCGCCCTTCTCTCTCCTCTCTCTCTCTCGCCCTTCTCTCTCCTCTCTCTCTCTCGCCCTTCTCTCTCCTCTCTCTCTCTCGCCCTTCTCTCTCCTCTCTCTCTCTCGCCCTTCTCTCTCCTCTCTCTCTCTCGCCCTTCTCTCTCCTCTCTCTCTCTCGCCCTTCTCTCTCCTCTCTCTCTCTCTCTCTCGCCCTTCTCTCTCCTCTCTCTCTCTCTCTCGCCCTTCTCTCTCCTCTCTCTCTCGCCCTTCTCTCTCCTCTCTCTCTCTCTCTCTCTCTCTCTCTCTCTCGCCCTTCTCTCTCCTCTCTCTCTCTCTCTCGCCCTTCTCTCTCCTCTCTCTCTCTCTCTCGCCCTTCTCTCTCCTCTCTCTCTCTCGCCCTTCTCTCTCCTCTCTCTCTCTCGCCCTTCTCTCTCCTCTCTCTCTCTCGCCCTTCTCTCTCCTCTCTCTCTCTCGCCCTTCTCTCTCCTCTCTCTCTCTCGCCCTTCTCTCTCCTCTCTCTCTCTCGCCCTTCTCTCTCCTCTCTCTCTCTCGCCCTTCTCTCTCCTCTCTCTCTCTCGCCCTTCTCTCTCCTCTCTCTCTCTCGCCCTTCTCTCTCCTCTCTCTCTCTCGCCCTTCTCTCTCCTCTCTCTCTCTCGCCCTTCTCTCTCCTCTCTCTCTCTCGCCCTTCTCTCTCCTCTCTCTCTCTCGCCCTTCTCTCTCCTCTCTCTCTCTCTCTCGCCCTTCTCTCTCCTCTCTCTCTCTCTCTCGCCCTTCTCTCTCCTCTCTCTCTCTCTCTCGCCCTTCTCTCTCCTCTCTCTCTCTCTCTCGCCCTTCTCTCTCCTCTCTCTCTCTCTCTCGCCCTTCTCTCTCCTCTCTCTCTCTCTCTCGCCCTTCTCTCTCCTCTCTCTCTCTCTCTCGCCCTTCTCTCTCCTCTCTCTCTCTCTCTCGCCCTTCTCTCTCCTCTCTCTCTCTCTCTCTCGCCCTTCTCTCTCCTCTCTCTCTCTCGCCCTTCTCTCTCCTCTCTCTCTCGCCCTTCTCTCTCCTCTCTCTCTCTCGCCTCTCTCTCTCCTCTCTCTCTCTCGCCCTTCTCTCTCTCCTCTCTCTCTCGCCCTTCTCTCTCTCCTCTCTCTCTCGCCCTTCTCTCTCCTCTCTCTCTCTCTCGCCCTTCTCTCTCCTCTCTCTCTCTCTCTCGCCCTTCTCTCTCCTCTCTCTCTCTCTCTCTCTCGCCCTTCTCTCTCCTCTCTCTCTCTCGCCCTTCTCTCTCCTCTCTCTCTCTCTCGCCCTTCTCTCTCCTCTCTCTCTCTCTCGCCCTTCTCTCTCCTCTCTCTCTCTCGCCCTTCTCTCTCCTCTCTCTCTCTCGCCTTCTCTCTCCTCTCTCTCTCTCGCCCTTCTCTCTCCTCTCTCTCTCTCGCCCTTCTCTCTCCTCTCTCGTCTCTCGCCCTTCTCTCTCCTCTCTCTCTCTCGCCCTTCTCTCTCCTCTCTCTCTCTCGCCCTTCTCTCTCCTCTCTCTCTCTCGCCCTTCTCTCTCCTCTCTCTCTCTCGCCCTTCTCTCTCCTCTCTCTCTCTCGCCCTTCTCTCTCCTCTCTCTCTCTCGCCCTTCTCTCTCCTCTCTCTCTCTCGCCCTTCTCTCTCCTCTCTCTCTCTCGCCCTTCTCTCTCCTCTCTCTCTCTCGCCCTTCTCTCTCCTCTCTCTCTCTCGCCCTTCTCTCTCCTCTCTCTCTCTCGCCCTTCTCTCTCCCCTCTCTCTCTCGCCCTTCTCTCTCTCCTCTCTTTCTTGCCCTTCTCTCTCGTCCTCTCTCTCTCTCGCCCTTCTCTCTCTCCTCTCTCTCTCTCGCCCTTCTCTCTCTCCTCTCTCTCTCTCGCCCTTCTCTCTCTCCTCTCTCTCTCGCCTTCTCTCTCCCCTCTCTCTCTCGCCCTTCTCTCGCCCTTCTCTCTCTCTCGCCCTTCTCTCGCCCTTCTCTCTCTCTCGCCCTTCTCTCTCTCTCGCCCTTCTCTCTCTCTCGCCCTTCTCTCTCTCTCGCCCTTCTCTCTCTCTCGCCCTTCTCTCTCTCTCGCCCTTCTCTCTCTCCTCGCCCTTCTCTCTCTCTCGCCCTTCTCTGTCTCTCGCCCTTCTCTGTCTCTCGCCCTTCTCTCTCTCTCGCCCTTCTCTCTCTCTCGCCCTTCTCTCTCTCTCGCCCTTCTCTCTCTCTCGCCCTTCTCTCTCTCTCGCCCTTCTCTCTCTCTCGCCCTTCTCTCTCTCTCGCCCTTCTCTCTCTCTCGCCCTTCTCTCTCTCTCGCCCTTCTCTCTCTCTCGCCCTTCTCTCGCCCTTCTCTCGCCCTTCTCTCGCCCTTCTCTCTCCCTTCTCTCTCCCTTCTCTCTCCCTTCTCTCTCCCTTCTCTCTCCCCTCTCTCCCTCTCTCCCCTCTCCCCCTCTCCCCCTCTCCCCCTCTCTCCCTCTCCCCCTTTCCCCCTTTCCCCCTCTCCCCCTCTCCCCCTCTCCCCCTCTCCCCCTCTCTCCTCTCTCTCTCTCCCTCTCTCTCTCTCTCTCTCTCTCTCTCTCTCCTCCTCCTTCTTATCCATCTCCCTTCTCTCTACATCTACCTTCTCTCTCTCCGTATCCCTTGTCGCTCCCTCTCCCTTGTCTCTCCATTCTCTCTCCCTCTTCCTTCTCTCTCCCTCTTCCTTCTCTCTCCCTCTTCCTTCTCTCTCCCTCTTCCTTCTCTCTCCCTCTTCCTTCTCTCTCCCTCTTCCTTCTCTCTCCCTCTTCCTTCTCTCTCCCTCTTCTTCTCTCTCCCTCTTCCTTCTCTCTCCCTCTTCCTTCTCTCTCCCTCTTCCTTATCTCTCCCTCTACCTTATCTCTCCCTCTTCCTTCTCTCTCATCTTCCTTCTCTCTCCCTCTTCCTTCTCTCTCCCTTTTCCTTTCCCCTCCCTTTTCCTTCTCTCTCCCTCTCCCTTCTCTCTCCCTCCTCTCTCCCTTGTCACCCCCTTCTCTCTCCCTCTCCCTTCTCTCTCCCTATCCCTTCTCTCTCCCTTTCCTTGTCTCTCCCTCTCCCTTGTCTCTCCATTCTCTCTCCCTTTCCTTCTCTCTCCCTTTTCCGTCTCTCTCCCTTTCCCTTCTCTCTCCCTTTTCTTTCTCTCTCCATTCTCTCTCCCTTTTCTCACTCCCTTCTCTATCCCTCTGTCTTCCTCTCTCCCTTCTCTCTCCCTCTCCCTTGTCACCCCCTTCTCTCTCCCTCTCCCTTCTCTCTCCCTATCCCTTCTCTCTCCCTTTCCTTGTCTCTCCCTCTCCCTTGTCTCTCCATTCTCTCTCCCTTTTCCTTCTCTCTCCCTTTCCTTCTCTCTCCCTTTTCCTTCTCTCTCCCTCTTCCTTCTCTCTCCCTTTTCTTTCTCTCTCCCTTTTCTCACTCCCTTCTCTATCCCTCTGCCTTCTCTCTCTCTTCTCTCTCCCTATCCCATCTCTCTCCTGTTTCCATGCTCTCTCCCTTTTCCTTATCTCTCCATTCTCTCCCTTTTCCTTTCCCCTCCCCTTTCCTTCGCTCTCCCTCTCCCTTCTCTCTCTCTCCACTCCCTTCTCTCTCTCTCTCCCCCTCCCTTCTCTCTCCCTCTCCCTTATAACTCCCTCATAATTCCCTCTACCTCTCTCTCTCCCTCTCCCTTCTCTCTCTCAACCATTCCTTTCTCTCTCACCCTCTTCCTTCTCTCTGTCTCTCCCTCTCTCTTCTCTCTCTCCCTTCTCTCTCCTCTCTCCCTCTCCCTTCTCTCTCACTCTCCCTTCTCTCTCCATTTTCCTTGTCACTCCCTCATCTCTCTCTCTCTCTCTCTCTCTCTCTCTCTCTCTCTCTCTCTCTCTCTCTCTCTCTCTCTCTCCTTCTCCATCTTCCTTCTTCTCCATCTCCCTTCTCTCTACATCTACCTTCTCTCTCTCCGTATCCCTTCTCTCTCTCCCTCTTCCTTCTCTCTCTCCCTCTTCCTTCTCTCTCTCCCTCTTCCTTCTCTCTCTCCCTCTTCCTTCTCTCTCCCTATCCCTTGTCGCTCCCTCTCCCTTGTTTCTACCTCTCCCTTGTCTCTCCATTCTCTCTCCCTCTTCCTTCTCTCTCCCTCTTCCTTCTCTCTCCCTCTTCCTTCTCTCTCCCTCTTCCTTCTCTCTCCCTCTTCCTTCTCTCTCCCTCTTCCTTCTCTCTCCCTCTTCCTTCTCTCTCCCTCTTCCTTCTCTCTCCCTCTTCCTTCTCTCTCCCTCTTCCTTCTCTCTCCATCTTCCTTCTCTCTCCATCTTCCTTCTCTCTCCATCTTCCTTCTCTCTCCATCTTCCTTCTCCCTCCCTCTTCCTTCTCTCTCCCTTTTCCTTTCCCCTCCCTTTTCCTTCTCTCTCCCTCTCCCTTGTCACCCCCTTCTCTCTCCCTCTCCCTTCTCTCTCCCTATCCCTTCTCTCTCCCTTTCCTTGTCTCTCCCTCTCCCTTGTCTCTCCATTCTCTCTCCCTATCCCTTCTCTCTCCCTCTTCCTTCTCTCTCCCTCTTACTTCTCTCTCCCTTTCCATGCTCTCTCCCTTTCCATGCTCTCTCCCTTTTCCTTATCTCTCCATTCTCTCCCTTTTCCTTGCCTCCCCTTTCCTTCGCTCTCCCTCTCCCTTCTCTCTCTCTCCACTCCCTTCTCTCTCTCTCCACTCCCTTCTCTCTCTCTCCCCCTCCCTTCTCTCTCCCTCTCCCTTATAACTCCCTCGTCATTCCCTCTACCTCTCTCTCTCCCTCTCCCTTCTCTCTCTCTCCCTTTTCTCTCTCCTCTCTCCCTCTCCCTTCTCTCTCCCTCTCCCTTCTCTCTCCCTTTTCCTTGTCACTCCCTCATCACTCTCTTTCTCTCCCTTCTCTCTCTCTCTCCCTTTTCTCTCTCCCTCTTCCTTCGCTCTCCCTTTCCTTCTCTCTCCCTTTTCCTTCTCTCTCCCTTTTCCTTCTCTCTCCTTTTCCCTTCTCTCTCCCTTTTCTTTCTCTCTCCCTTTTCTCACTCCCTTCTCTATCCCTCTGCCTTTCTCTCCCTTCTCTCTCCCTATCCCTTCTCTCTCCCTCTTCCTTCTCTCTCCCTCTTCCGTCTCTCTCCCTTTCCATGCTATCTCCCTTTTCCTTATCTCTCCATTCTCTCCCTTTTCCTTTCCCCTACCCTTTCCTTCGCTCTCCCTCTCCCTTCTCTCTCTCTCCACTCCCTTCTC